>NC_143132.1:38535075-38838106 GCF_059928025.1 Delphinapterus leucas
TGTATGTGGATATACCACCTACACTTAAGTTATTTGACAACAATTTTAAACTTGAACGATTTTTGTTGAAAGTCCGGTTAGTTTTAAAAATTCCCATGTGTAATGGTATCTCTAAATCAAGCCAGATGTTTGTAGACCTGGTGCATAATGGGTTGGCTCCTCATAGAAATTGTTATAGAAACTACATTATACCCCTGCCTTGTATGGAAGGACACATTGAGAACAAATCCTATACACTGGTCTGTAAATTTACTTTAAGGAGTTATAGAGGTTATGATCTACTACTTCGTTTGCATTATTCCTTGCCTGTGAAGATCAATTGGAAAAATGTTTCTGTCTCATGAACATTATTTATTGAGTCCATGTAATAGATTGGGGAAATGGATGAGTTTCATAACTAGAGAGATGTGGGTTGAAATATCAGATTAATATTGGACAAGTTTCTAGGTTATCTAAACTTCAGTTTCCTTATCTAGAAATATTACTCTCCTCATAGGATTTACATGAGGAAAAAATGAAAACACATTGACCTGTAAAGGTAATTACCATCACCCCTGTAACCCCTAAAATTGCTCTATGGATAGTTTTGATGCTGCTGCTGTTGCTGCTGTTCTGATGTGTCTTACATCTTTAAAAATACATAATTTGTTCCCTTGAAACTCAGATCCAAATTCTCTATCAAACTTGAGTAATTTGGGAGGACTTCAGCTGCATTTCTATATTTTATTTTCTCTAGTATAATTAAATTTCTATTTTTGTTTTGCCAGTTTTTGAATCTTACACTATATTTTTAGAGGTTGCCTTAATCACAATCTCTAGGGATGCACGAGTGTAAGTAGACAAAACTACTTGGTCAGCTTTGCAATGAATAATTTCACTCAACAAAATAATTTGGTTTTGTTGCATCCCATTGAATAAAAACACCTAAGTACCCTTTAAAATTGTAGAGATGAAGAGTCTAAATGTGCACGTCAGTGAGGATGTCAACTTTCTGAAAGTGTTTTATTATTCATAATATTGACAGGCAATGTTTAAAAGAGGGTGAAAATGGAGAAAATTTAGGGTATGGAGGAAGGTGCCTATAATGATTTTTAACATTATATAAATAAACTTTTATTCATGCTGTAATCTAGAGACACTATGACAGATAATCAGAACAAAGTTTTTCCCTGTTGTACTTTAATTAAAAATAAAACACTGATTTTTAAATCTGCTTTCATGTATTGCTCTCTGTTTATATTTAAAATTTTGTAAATTGACAGTTACTTTGATCCTACTTTCATATCTATTAAACTTGACTGTCATTCAATTTGGAAAATTGTATCTAAAGCAAAATCCTTTGAAATGATACAATACTATTCTAAAAGCATAAGGCCAAATTATAATTCTAAACATATACATATTATTGTGTTTTTTTTTTTTTTTGGTATGCGGGCCTCTCACTGTTTTGGCCTCTCCCATTGCGGAGCACGGGCTCCGGACGTGCAGGCTCAGCGGCCATGGCTCACAGGCCCAGCCGCTTCGTGGCATGTGGGATCTTCCTGGACCGGAGCACGAACCCGCGTCCACTGCATCGGCAGGCGGACTCTCAACCACTGCGCCACCAGGGAAGCCCTATTGTGTTTTTCATAATAGTATCAGTTTTGTAACAGATGCTTAGAGATCAAACACATATTGCTCATTGTATTGGATGAAAACCTGAATAGTATAGTACTATTTTACACAGTGTATACTTTGGAGATTTGCAATTGCCATATGCTTTTTAGTTAAATTGAAAGGTCATAAGAAAGGAAAAAGATTAAATGATATCAAAGTGACAGCTCACCTTATGACAATAATTACAAACATCCTATTTAATATGAATATAGCTGATCCATCAACTCGCTCTTAGTCATCAATGATGTTCCTTCAGTAGCAGGTAGTATTGAAAATGTTGAATTAAACAGTTTAATTTACAAAGAAATGAAATGAATCTCAGTAGAATAAATCAAATGCCTCACCCATGAAGAGTAATTATCTTTCTTCTGATAAAAAAAAAGACATCCATGACTGAGTTATGTCTTCTCACACTTAGAAAGTAATGGAAGCTATTTTTAGGTAAATATTTATATCCATTATTAGATTTTTAATATTTTCTTATAATTTTACCTGATTTTCTAAAAATATCATCAATAAAACAGTGATTACTTTGTCAGTTAATGTTGACAGCAGAAATGTTTTATGCAGTTGAAAAAATATCACTTATTAACTCAAAATCTGTAAATTGCAGAAACTGTAATTATTACTACGAATATCTTTTTTTTCCCTAAGTTTTAACATTGTGAATTCTATTGTTAATGATGCCACATTTTCTCCCTTTCTTTTCCTAAAAGCAGTTAGATACACGTGAAAGAGAAGTTGAAATTGCCTGCTGGCTTATCAAGTCAGTGTACATAGCTTGGCTTCAATCACTGAGGGCAGAAATGAAACCCATTACTATAGATGAAGTTTTCATTGAACAGTGTATAGGAATTTTAATTAAATTGCTTTCATTAGTATTAGTAAGAGACTCAAAGAAAAGCCTGCATAGCACTTTAAAATAGTAGCAACAAACTAAATTTTCATTAAAATTTTTTTTAGTAAATATCCCTTCATTATTTGGTGAGCATTTAGAAATCTTGTGTCTGGCACTATTCAGAAAGTCAATAAAATGACCTTCCTATTACTGAATATCACTCAGTCCCAAGAACAAAGAATCTGTCTTCTAGATGCTGGCTTTGTAATCCTTTCTGCTTCCTTTCAGAAACCATTCCACCTTCCCTGCAGAAATGCGCATTAAAGACCACTAATTTGGAATGTGTCCTGATTGTTTTTTCTATAAAGTTCCAATTGTGTGTGCGTGTGTGTGTGTGTGTGTGTGTAGACGTACACAAACATCCATACATATACATTAATATATATATATAACATATATCCATATGTGAGTATATATATATACTTTGTTTATATATTTACATATACACACACTAAAGGCTAACTGTAGATATGTAAAACTGATACTTTCCATAGTAAGTGTTAACTAGTCATGTAATAGAAAAAGGCTATTTGAATCAAAATGATTTCGCCAATTTAGTGTTCTATATTGTGAACCTATGAAATGACCAGCTATATAACTATAGCATATGAGGTATAATTTCTCCAGAGGTGCTCAAGTGAAGATAATTATGACTTTTTCTGCAATAAAATTCTGGCACTCTGTTACTTAAAATTTGATGGACAAAAAAGAAAAAGAGATAAAAACCCAACAACAAAACAAAGCAAAACAAAAATACTACCAAAAAAAAAGGAGTATACAGCAAAGAAAATGTCAGCCCTTCACCAGTTCATTTCTCATTTTAAGTTGGAATCAAGTTTAAAGTTTTTATTGAATATATAAACTAATTAGAGAATTTGGACAATTGTGTGCAATCAAGTCTGGTACAGTTACAGCAAACTGATTGCATATTGGTATGACTCTTACTGGATTCCCTGGATTTTCTCATCCTGATGTGGTTCTCTGCTCTATTTCAAAATAAAGCACTTGCAAATGCTTCCCCAAGTGCTGGAGTTGTTTGAATGTTGGGCCGAACAGTATGAATCGGTAGTAATAAAAGCATCAGCAGGATTCATTTGCAGCCTCCTGCTGGGAGACACTTTACCTTAGCAGCTCAAATTATATTGAATGGTAATGAATGAAGAAGTGGATCCCTGCCAGGGAATAGTTTGTTACTTGGAAAAGTAGATATAATTACATAATAATTCTGCCTTTGCAGAAGGTGGCTCTGCTTTAGAAGTACCTGATGTTATTTACAGCTGTTACTTGCAGCTCTGTTTAGTCATCGTGTTGGTATATCAATCAAACCCAAGAATTTTATGTTCTTTTTATTTCTACTTCACTGCTAAACAAAAAATCTAGTGGCATCTATTTCACTCTTGCAATTGATCTAGGATTTTAGCATCTTAACTCGTAATACTCCATTGCAGTTTTTATTTACTGATCATAGCTATCTGTTATAAGGAAGTATTTTTAAGGTCTCTCATTTTCTCCTCATCTCTCTCTCTCTCCCCCCTCCTTTCTCTCTCTCTTCATATATACATTTGCTTGCTATAGGACATACCTGCATGATTTACCTATATAAATATATATATTTAACTCATGCAAATATCCTATAACAACAAATAGCAAAAGTTCAAAGGGTCATTACATGGGAATACTTTCACAAAAGCCATTGAGTTCTTTAAATGTATGTCCACATTTTTTGATTCTTTGACTTTTTTCCCAATATTTTTTTTTATTCAGATACAAGTGACTACCATCGGTGTTCTATAACATGGCATAAAGACCAAATATAGACATAAGTCAAAGACTTGGCTTGAGAAACCAAAGATTACTCTAATTGCATTTGTAAGAATAAGCAATGTTCAACAGAGGTTGTAGGAGAAGAAAACCAGGAAAGAAAGAACAAAGATTTTCCAAGACAGTCTTCAAATGAATGAATGCATTTCCATTCTGCCACATGCCTGATCATCTTTAATTGTGTAACTTGTTGCATGGAAACCAATTTGCCCACACTCTCTTCTAACTGGCACACACTGACTTCTCATTCAAGATTCAAGAATTCTCTTTTGTCTTACCTGGCATTACTGACATCTCTACATTGTAGGAACAACAACTCCTCAGAAGAGTGGTTCTTAAATGTTCACATGCATAAAATTCACCTGAGTAGTTCATTTAAAAATGTATATTCCCAGGTTCCATCCCCAGACACTAGTTCAAAAGATCTGAGATGAAGTCAAAGAATCTGCGTTTTTAACTGAGGGGAATTATTTTGTATACAGTCCAGGATCATACTTTACAAAACCCTGCATTAGGAGGAAATGTAAAGTTTATATCAAGAACTACTTTATAATAATTCACTAGGCACAGTGTATGTGGCATTAAAAGTGATTTACTAAGAAATTAATCCCCTCCCACAGGTCAGAGAGATCTTTTAAAATATAAACTGAATCTCTTTTTAATTGCTCAAAAACACCAAACTCATGCTCACCATAAGGATTTTTGTCCCCACTGTTCTCTAGGCAGGGATCACTCTTCTTTTCAGACAATTTCTCAGTCTCATCATTTTTGGTCTCAGCTCAAACATCATCTCTTCAGAGAGGCATTCCTGAACACCCTCTCTAACATATATCCCACCACCTCCAGCCTTTTGTCATGCTACTCCATGGTATTTCCAGCACCTAGGACAGGAGCTGACACACAAGAACTCAGTAAACATCATTCAGTAATGAATGAATTACATATAATAGAAGCTCTTTTCTGTTCTCTGTTATCTATCTATAACATATTCTTATTCCATGGATTACAGAATATTACAGCTAAAATATTTACATTTGTGTATTGAAGTAAGTCTTTCAACACTTATAAGAGGGCAAACTGGACCATAGGGGCTTCCACAATTTGAACGACTATTTCTTCAGTTCAGGCCAGCAATGAAGTTATATGAAAATACAAGTAAGAGAAATCAGGAGGGAAGCAGAAAATTAATAAGACAGTCCCTCCCCCCAAATTAATCTTTCATTAAAACAGCTACTTTCCTTATAAAAAATGTATATACTTGATTGCCTAAATGTTTTAAAGCAATAAAATTCTAACAATCATTTTAAATTTTAGTGTGTTTAAGTATGTTTTTATATTTTATTATTGATAGAAATTATTTTTTAAAATCAACAAAAACAATAGGGAGATTTTGAACAATCAATATTTATCAAACTATATACCTTTGCTAAAATGTTGTCCAATTTAAATCTCAACAGATGGTAGTGCTACTTTTTCAATTCCATACAGATTTTATTAATATTTGCCAAATGTCAACAAATTGGAAATGAATCCTTTAGTTCGAAGACTTAAACTTTGTGTCAAAACTTTGATTTTATGTTTTGCTTTTTCTCTGCATAGTTTAAATGCCTTCCAATGTGAATTAAGCAAAAGAGCAATAGTACCAAAATCAGAATAATATATCATTTGATGAGCTGTTTTGTGACCAGATACTTTTATGGTGGAGACTTTTGTCGGCTGAAATAAGCAAAGCTTTTTGGCTGGTTCTTTAAAATATGGCTGATTTTCTCTGTCACCATATGGTTTGTAACTTCAGCCATAAGTGCAGAAATTATAAAGAGCTAAATTTAGACTGTGCCCATGACAAGGACACATTCAGAGATCCCTATGAGTAAATGTCTTACTTTTATTACTCCCATTATGGCACACTTCTGTATTTTAGAAATTTTCCAATGCCTTCAACAGCCCCTGAGTTCACAGTCAGTTTTTTTAGAGTCACAGTTTTAGACAAAACTTTTCTTCATGGAATGTTGACTTGAAATTATATCTCTTGAAAATATAATGTGTTATGTTTGCATGGAAATTTAATGTGAGTTGTCATACCATTCTGGATAAAAACCTAGCAGACAATAGAATAAATTGAGTATTGTCTTTCTTGAAAGGTTATTGTTAATTCAGATGGGAATGCTTGGAAATCTAGTATAGAACCTTAGGAAATCAGTGTAGTAGACTATTGTCAGGTACATATGCTATTCATCAAATCTATTGACAACTACGGCAATTTCCATAGCCAGGAACAATATCAATATATGCAGTTGACTCAGTTTCTTTTGAGAATTGAATCTTGATTAATCATAATGTTAATAGTTGAGTAATATTTGTGGCTCATTGTTACCATTAGTTTATTCCTTATCTTTTTGTTGTTGATTTTAAAACTGAAAACTTTTTTAAAAACAATAAACTTCTTTTTGGTTTCCAGATTTATAACTAATTTTGATGAATATTTTCCCATATGACTATTATGTTTCTGGTTCAGCAAATCTAGCTTACTGAAGATAATTCATCTCTCATTGATATTTGCATTTTTCACATCAAGTGCCAATACTTTCTGATTAAACAACCTAGTGTGATGGTTGAGTCATTTAGTGTCTATAATCCTGTATTTCCTAATTTAGAAAACTGAGATGATATTATCTCGGACTACTATAAAATATAGTGGTTTTGAGACATAAAGATGTTAACGTATTCAGCTGAACAATATGAAGTTGCCAGTGAATATGTCATTGACGCTGGATTTGACACATTCACCAGGGGCATGTTCAAACAATATTAATGTCTAAGTCCCACCACAGACCACTTAGATCAGAATTATTAATGGTGGAGCAAAGGCATAAGTATTTCCTTAAAATTCAAAGGTGGGGACTTCCCTGGCGGTCCACTGGTTAAGTCTTTGCCCTCCAATGCAGGGGGTGCGGGTTCGATCCCTGGTCCTGGAGTGAAGACCCTCCATGCCTCCGAACCAAAAAACCAAAACATAAAGCAGAAGCAACATTGTAACAAATTCAATAAAGACTTTAAAAATGGTCCACTTCAAAAAATTTAAAATTAAAAAAATTCAAAGGTGATTTTAATATGAAGATAGGGTTAAGAACCACTGATACATATAATCCATTTTTTTTCATAGAGTCTCATAGTCTTCACGTCCATAGGGCCAGTCACTGTAGGGACAGAATGACCTTCCATGCAAAAGGATAAATAGAAGATTAAAAAAACATGAAACCCTTTTTTAAATAAGGCTGTGCAGTTGAAATGCTTTTAACTGTATTCAAATTAAATTTTGTGCCATGTAGTAGTCAAACAGAGACCTTCCCAAGTAGATGGTAAAGCAGTGAAAGTGGTTGCTAGAGTATCATTGATACTGCCTGAGTTTAATTAAGTGTGAGCCCCCCCCCCAAAAAAAGGCAGTTGTGGAAGAGTATGATCAAGTTTTGGAATTTAATCAATAAATAAGGAGAGCTCTTTCAGTTTAAATTCCAGGGCTCTTCAGGTGAAAGGCAAATTCTCCCTTGCCTGAGACTGCTATTAGGGGTTTTTGAGGCACATAGTTAAGAATATAGATGAAGCAGAGATGTCAGGAACGTAGGAGAGAAGAGAGGCATAAGACAAAGTAACTAGGTATAAACCTAGCTATTTTCAGTAAAGTATTAAAAATTCACTACTACCCTTCACATAGATCAAGTTGTTTATAAAGAGAATATTTTATGTAATGTATTAAAAGAGTTGCAAACATGTGAATTCAAAGTTTTATTCTTTCAAATAGATATGTATTTGACGAGATTAGTAGCATGAGCAAAGCACTGAATTCAAGACATCTGAGGACTTCTTTTTATTTTAAATATTGTTTTGAAGTTATTTTCATTTTTTTTTACTTTCTTATAAAAGAAGTACATATAGTTGCACCTAGTTGCTAGCTCTAACTTATGTGAATTTTAGATAGCTTCCCAAGAAAAAAAAAGGAAACTGTCTCTTTGTAGCAGCCTATGTCAAAAATGTTGCAATATTGCTGTCAAACCAAACTTGGGTTAGTGCACTGCTACATTCTTTGACCATTTTTGCACACCATTGTTTCCTGGGGATAATTACAATATGGACCTCTAAAAAATTGATTCATCTGTGGATATTACAATTTTATCCATATGTGTTTGAGCATGTCTATCAGAGATGTATACCTAACAAGTTCTCCATGTGGTATATCAAATCATTCATCCTGGATGTAAAGTTATAATTTCAAGTTGCTAACTTTCTGATTAGACAAAGGTAGATTTCATCACAGAAACTATATAGGAAATTTAAAAATTACATAGATACTGTTTACACATTTAATTTTGAAACAAAAGATTCAAACATTTTTTGAAGGTTTTGAAGATTTTGTTTAAAAAAACTTTTTTAAAGTATGTGTTGATATGTGAATACATATATTTAACAATTTATTCCAATAATTTGTGGCCCATATTCCCTGATCTATAAAATAGGGATTATAGTAGTTTCAACATCATAGGGATGTTGTGAAGTTAAATGATTTTTTTTTTTTGCGGTCCGCGGGCCTCTCACTGTTGTGGCCTCTCCCGTTGTGGAGCACAGGCTCCGGACGCGCAGGCTCAGCGGCCATGGCTCACGGGCCCAGCCGCACCGCGGCATGTGGGATCTTCCCAGACCAGGGCACGAACCCATGTCCCCTGTATCGGCAGGCGGACTCTCAACCACTGTGCCGCCAGGGAAAAGCCCAAGATAAATGATTTAATCCATGAGAAATACTTAGCACAGTAACAGTAATGTAATAAGAGCTTAAATTAATGTTAGTTGATAAATTAATGGAATTAATGGATACTTCTTATGGCCTCTTCCTTTGTAGCTTGTTCTAAAAACTCCATTAGACTATGGCTTCATTTTTTTAACAGTCTCATTAAAATGATAGGAATCATGTTCTGCCTGATATGTAAAATTTTCCCAAGAACACAGGCAGTAAGTGGTACATCCAGGAATAGAACCTAGATTCTCTTTTCCCAATTTTAGAAATATTCTCCTGTATCACACCACCTCCACTTTTTCACATGGTAAACGTATTTATAAATGCCTAAGAAAAATTGCTATTACAGAATTAAGTCAAATGTTCCAAGGCAAGTCACAATGGCCTCACTGAAGTAATTTTTAAAGACTGTTTTTGGTAGTATTTCTATGATTGTTGCATACTATTAAATACTTTTATGTACAGATTTTTTTCTTATATTGGGGTATAGTTGTTTTACAATATTGTGTTAGTTTCTACTGTACAGCAAAGTGAATCAGCCATATGTATACATATATCTCCTCTTTTTTGGATTTCCTTCCCATTTAGGTCACCACAGAGCAATAAGTAGAGTTCCCTGTTTATAAAGCAGGTTCTTATTAGTTATCTGTTTTATATATATTAGTGTATATATGTCAATCCCAATTTCCCAATTTATCCCACCCCCTCTTTCTCCCCTTGGTGTCCATACATTTGTTCTCTCCATCTGTGTCTCTATTTCTGCCTTGCAAAAGGTCCATCTGTACCATTTTTCTAGATTTCACATATATGTGTTAATATCCAATATTTGTTTTTCTCTTTCTGACTTAATTCACTCTGTAGGACAGTCTCTAGGTCCATCCACATCTCTACAAATGACCCACTTTCGTTCCTTTTAAAGAAATGTTTTCCTTAATCTTTCTTCAACATTTTGCATGCTCCAAATCCTACAACTAAAAGGGAAAAAAATCTTTGAATTAAGTGTTTCTTTTTCTCTATTTTGGTGTTGCCTTTTTCTTGTTACATAAGTGTAATGATAAACTAATTTGCTATATCATGCAGACCTGTTTTAGGATAAAGCAAAAATTCTAAGTGCATACAGTGCTGTCAATAAAATACACACTAATCTAGTTACTATACAATAGTTATTTTGATTTGAATCTGGGAAAATATGTTAATAAAAATATATGCATTTATCGGTTCATTCAATAGGAAATTGCTGAATGCCTACTATATTTCATTATATAATTTTTTAAACAGACAGAATAGCCAATAGTTCTTCTAGAAGTTAAACATTAACCTTAAATTCTCCACTTTTTGGTACTATTTCAGTGCCAAATCACCTGGTCATGACTGCAATCATGTATATTCTCTTTTCACTGAAACATGCATACATGTGTTCAAAGGATATATATCTGAAATAAAGAAATGCAAAGAAATTCACATGTTGATATTAAATCACATTGTATAAACTATGCTTTAATATTAATCAAAAATATTACTTAGTTTAATTCAAATCATAACCTTTTTTCCATTTAATATGTTCTTAAATTCCTTTTGCATTTAATTTTCATAAAAGCCAAAGGAAGAAAGCGTTGTTAAACTTATGTTTTAGAAGAACTGAATTTCCAAAAATAACTTACCCTAGAGCACCTAGTAAGTGACTGCTAGTCACTAGTCACCTAGTAAGAACTCACATGTGTGCATGTCTTCTGATTTCAAAACCTATGATCTCCCTGTAATTGAAGACTGCATCCCTAAAAGAAAAATAACATATGGAGGAGGAGATATTTATCACAAACCTCTAAATGAGAATAAGGCCAGAACAAAGCTCCTAGCGCAGTAAAATCAAATCTAATCAAAGGTACCAAAGCTTCCCACAGACATGTGTTTTGTGCTATATTCTGTTGATCCTATATGTGAACAAGAGAATATATAATCATGTAAATAACATTTCTATAACATAAAATTCCTGTGACAAAAAAAAATTACTGTTTGAAAAAATAAACTCCCTTAAGGAGTTTTATTAACAGTTTAGTGAATGTTGATTTACAGCTATCACTGTCACCTATTAATTGAATGTGTAGATTTATAGATATCTCCTGACCACTCAAATTAAGCCAGAGAGAATATTCTTCAGAAGATTTCAATTTAAAGGGAAAGCTATAATTTAAACATTCATATAAAATGAATAAATTTTAAAGTGCATTGAAAGAGTATTATGAATAAAAAATTTTGCTCTAATTCTGGACTTATTCCAAAATTGTAATATTTTATTTCTGTATTTCAGAAATTCCTTTACCAAAGAACTACCTGTACAAAATAGATGCAGTTCAAGTTATGAAAACATTCAAAATATATTTTCAAACGTTGAATGGTATTTGGCCAAAGTTATGATGTATAGGACAAGAGGCATTTTCTTTCTACATACAATTTTAACATGATTCAGTAGAACTATTTATAAGTTATATTTTAAGAAATTCACAGGATGTCAGTGTTTTAAATTTACTGCAGATCAAAGATATTTGTGCTACACTTAGCACGGAGAATATATTCCAGAAAATTTTTACTATCAACATTTTCTTACCTTATTCTTTGAAGATTTTTTTTTAATAGGTAAAATTTGACAATGCTACTGAATGTTTCTTAAGTTTTGATTTAAGTGCCTTAAGTACTCCATATATATTTTCATTCCCTGGAATTTTCTTTCTTTCTAAAGAACAGTATTTTTTTTTGTTTCTTTAATCTCAAAATATCAGCAACTCACAGGCATGCATGTAAAGTACATGAAAGACAAATATTAAGATTTTTTTTTTTTACTATAGTTTCCAAGGTACTTTTCCCCAATGTAAATTTAGGAAATATTTTTAAAAAGGAGAGAAGAGAGGAGTAGAACACTTTTTAAAACAACAATATTTGTGATTCTAAAGGTAGAAGGTACAGCATAAATTCCTTTTAAAGAGTAAATAAGAACCAAAAATTATTTTAAATTTATGGTTTTGAAAACAAGTTGGTAGTTTGCTTTAAAAAGTTATGACATATCAAACATGTTATAAATTAGTTTCTCTTAGGTTTTCATTTTGAACTCTGTTATAACAGTATTATGGAAAGCAATATGTGGATGTCCTCGAAGCATTCAAAATTAGAGATGTGTTTAAGTAGTTTACAATCATCAGACATTTTGGAAGAGAGATTTATACATCACCGTTACCTAAACATTACATTGCACATTGGATTTATGTGTTTGTTCCAATATGTTACACTATGTGTGAAGTTCAGGACCAGCCTTTAGTAAGTATAGGGAAAGGTACTGGCCAAATGAAAACATTTTTTTTCCCCACATGCCATTTACATTCTCAGGTATCAAATTCAGTTAATTTGTAAAATGCTTCACATCCTGGATTCGTTTTAGTTTCTCCATGGTGTCGTTTCACATGTTGCTCTATCTTTGTGTTTTCTAGAAACTGATAAATAGGTCTATAATTTGCCTTCAAATTTAATTTCATACTAACAAGTAAACATCTTTGATAGTGTTAGATTGATAATTTAAACAAATTTTCTTCTGAGGTACTTTGACAGTGGATTTTGATATGAAGGAAAATTAAGGAAGAGGATGCCATCCAGAGGGATGAAGGGTTCAGGCAGAGACAGAGAGACAGAGAGTATCAGACAATTTTCTTCTACCAATTTTGACGCAGGCTTATCCTAATAAATCATAAACTGTTTGAAGAAATGCAAAGTGTCCTAATAGACCTAACCCTGAATCCTAGTCTAACAATGTATAATATGTAATGTATAGTGACCATAGTAACTCCAAACAAGATCTGAAAAGATGACATGAAAAAAATATATAAAATATTGAAAAGGGAATCTTTCTGTCTAACATCCAAATTTCTTTATGGTCCAAAACTTGAAAAAGTAAAACATTTGACATAAAATAGAAGTGCAGCCTCCAGTTTAGCTTTTGTCTATTAAGTTGTTCATTAATTAATTCAAAGAACATCTAATGAGCACCTACTAAGTGCCAGGCAATCTGTTAGCTTCCCTGAGAGGACTTTGTTCCTCAATGCCCTCCATGCTACTCTGGGTCATCTGCCTCTGCTGTGTGGTCCCATGGTACCCTGTGCATTTCACTACTATAGAACTTATTACTAGGTATTGCAGTCATCTGTTTTCTTTCCCTGTTTTCTTCCCACTAGTCTGTACATCCCAAATCTCATTTTTGTATCTGCACTACTAAATATAATGCCTTCCAGTCACAGTTTCTCAAATGTTTATTGAATGAATGACCAAAGCACAACCCGTGCTTTAGGAAGTGATTACAGGCTTATAAACCCTTGTATAATAAGACTCAAAACCCAAAAGGGTGCTTTTGGGAGATTATGAGAGAGTATATTATGGGAGATTTGATAATGTTTACATAGAGAAAATGACATTTAAGTGATAGTTAATCAGATATTTGCCAGAGCTAAAGAGGAGGGGTCAATATGTTTGTATGGAGGCTGCAAGGTATAAGAGATCATGACATTTTTAGAAAGCAGCAAGGGAGTTGGTATGTCTAGAGCATAGAAGTGGTGGGCTGGGAAAGTATATTGAGACCAGATTATGAAAGGACTCAGATATTATGCTAAAGTATGCTAAATCTACATGTATACTATGCTAAATCTGCATGTTTCCCTGTCAGTGGAGGTTACCCAAGCTAGGTAAAAGACCATTCTGATAGCACCTTAGAGGATAAATGAGTGGAAAGGGACTGTTGGCAAGAGAAAAGTTTAGAATTGTTGCAGAAATCCAGGAGAAGGGTTCTTAAGGTCTAAAGCAAGATTTTTGCACTGGGTCTAATGGATATTCAGCAATTTAAGGAAATCTTTGAGCTACATTTCTACTTAGCTTCAGCAGGTAGGTCTATACGATCTTAGTCTTTGCCTAATCTACACCCTATTATGCTTAATTCTGCACCCAGCTAAACATCATTTGAACAGTCAAACCAAGGAGGTAACATTGTTAGCCTGAGCTCAGAGCCCTGACACTGACTCAGGCTACTAAACCCTAGCTTTATAACATACAGCATGTTAGAATTTAAATTAGAATTTTCATCACAGAATTAAATGTCATGAACATGTTATTGTTTTAATTTCTTGCATTAAAATAAACTAGTAGTAGAAAATGTGGTGTTTCTCCAGTTCAGTTAATCATCCACTATATAAAATTCTCTTTCTTGCCCAACACTCCCATCTCTAGCATCACAAAACACATAGAACTATAGTGAGAAAGCTTCATAATAGGTTGGTTTCCAGAATAAGTTTCCTAATTACATGGTTCTCATGTTAAAGGGGGAATAATTAGAGCTGGGCATTTTCTAAAAACAACTAAAATCAGGTTGAAGCAGCATACTGTCTTAGTCTTCGGTTTTTTTGTTTTTTTTTTTTTTTTACAAAATTCTATTGTTAGGAGAGGAGATAATATCTAGTAGAATTGCATCTAATATTTTAAATAAGATGTTTTCGTTAAACCTCTGAAGGACAGGAATATCAGTTATGATGGCTGGAGTATAGGTGTAAATGAGGTATGTGCACTTCTAGAGTTCTGGAGCTTTCCATCTCTTTGACCTTCAAAAGAGAACTTTGAAACCCACTTCACAGAACTCAGATGGAAATGGATACATTAAAAAAAAAAAAAGAGAAAAGTCATTCATGCATTTGGCAAAGATTAATGGAAGGCTGCTACTGTTTGCGTTGCAGAGTTGTATGGGGATTGTCTCCTCGTACTTTGATGTGGAGGATTTTCTAATATTACTCTCTGATCTCTGGCTAAATTGGATATTCACTAGGGAAGTCATTCAAAGATAAAATAGGGAATAATGCCAAAATCGGGACACAATAAAGGTATTATTTGAGCTATAAACCTAAGCGGTACTGGTTTGCTACTAAAATTAGCAACTAAAATGTTAAAGAATTGCATAAGGAAAGTGCTAAGATAAAAAGACTGAAAATAGAAGTAAATAAAAATATCAACTTCACAGCAAGGAGGAAGAAAAGAATGGAAAGGTTAAAAATAGTGATAAAAAACTGATGTCATTTTTCACTGATCTTGATGAATATGGTAAAAGAAATAAAAGATTTAAATTATGATGGTAAAAATTTTAGGAAAAAATTCAAGTGTCTTTTATTTGCATAGACAACTTTACAAGATATAATTGTCCAAAGTTTCATATAACTTTACTTCTGAAGATACTGCTTGGAAATCCTGTTAATGAGGCAGTAGTAATAATGAAATACCTCCTAGAAAGATGATTCATTATTCAGTGCAGTACAGTCAAGCGAGTTTCAAGTTGTGTAATTGTGATAGCAGCAGAAAGTGACAAAGAAGAAACTTTGTTACAGGGTACAATTTAAGTACAGTATTTGAGAAGTGATTGGGAAAGACATTTTCCCCTGAAAGTAGAACCAACTAATCTGCCTTGCTTTCTTTTTCACAATGTTTCATCATAATGTTTTCCCTTGTTGAATAATGACTGTGACATTCTTTTTCCTACCTTGACATATTTTTCAAGGAGATATTGTCTTAGGTATATTAATAATTCTTAAATGTGTTTTAAAATATTGGTTTTAATTGGAAAAACAATTATAATATTGATTGTTCATGGCTCAGTATGTTGGCACATCTTTCTTGTGCAAACGACTGTTGACCATAAAAACAGAATTGTGATTTTAAATTATATTGTGCTTGTTTAATGTAGCATGTACACTTCCCTGGCTCAGAGTGGGCTGCTTCACAAAACTGTATAAAACTGGCTTACTTTTTAAAATTCTCCAGCACAGGATGGTACACTGCATGCATAATTCAATTTGTTGAAGCATCCTAGAAAATTTTTCTTTATTGTTAAAATTGTAGCAACAAGTAGAAATTAATTACTTGTTATAACACAAAGAACTTTTATGCTATATTCCCAATTTTGTTTTATACTGAAGACTTGATTTGCAAATGTGAGTGAAAGATTGACTTTAAATATCTAGAGATGATTAGCTGCCAGCTCTAATCAAATTGAGAAGTAATTAGAAAATCAAAACTTGATTAGCTCTTTGCTTGATTTACTAAAATTACAGTTTATGCAGTTTAAATAATGGGGGAGGGAAGTTTTCTATACTCTAGATACAGTAGAGTCTACTATGTTAGGGCAGGAGGGGTACTCGCTACTTTAAGTACTTTCTAAACCTGACAATACTTTTCTGTTCCTTTACGATACTACAATACTATATATTAGTATTTTACTTTTACTTTTCTGAGAATAAAACTTTCTCTTGATTGTTACATATAATACAATGTTATATATGAGTTAACTTTTTAAGGATCATTTTAAATATATGTAGAATCATTGTTTAATCATGGATATATATTCAGGATTTTTTCAATTGCTGGATATAAAAGCCTTGCAAGGTGTACTGATCCATGAATAAATGATTGGATATTTTAGATTAAGGTAAAGGAAAACAAAGAGTACACCACTGTATTAGTCAGCTAGGACTGTCATAGCAGAATACCCGGCCCTCCAACCGGGGCCCAAACCCGTGTCCCCTGCATCGGCAGGCGGACTCTCAACCCCTGCGCTACCAGGGAAGCCCTCTAGGAGTGTTTTGTTTTGTTTTGTTTTGTTTGTCACAGATATCAAGCTTTTGTCCAAAAATAAACATGGTGGCTCTTAGCCAAAATTAGATGTGGAACTAAGTGACTCTCATTTTAAGTATTTCTATAACTTTGAAGTCTCAATGATTGCCAAACCAGCAGCACATTATTGTCTGTCAGTTATTTGGTGATTTAGTAATTCATCCCTTCTTAGGTAAAGCCACAAGGTTCACAATGTTTATACATCCAGAAAAACCTTTTTCTGGATCCCTCAAAATACTAGCACAACTATATAAGGATATTCCTCATGAAGTATTTTTTAAGCATTCTATTTTTGAAGATGCTTAGTGATCTTAATTGTTAAAAAGTTATTTCTAGATTTTCAAAATATAGATTATAAACAAATTCCTCTCTTTCTCTCCACTAGAAAGAGTTCTGTTGGACATATTTAGGCATCATTTTTTATAGTTATATTGAAATTCTGATTTGTGGAAAATTAAAATTATATCTGATTTTTATTTAATATTTAAGGGTTTTATTTCTTACCCCATATCATTTATTTTTAGATTCTTTCAAGTAAGGCATTTAAAACACAAATCAGCTTTAGAAATACGACAGAACTGTTGAAGCAGTTACAGGGTGAGCTCATTTCATTGTGTTTTGCTTTATTGTGCTTCACAGGTATTGCATTTTCTACAAATTGAAGGTTTGTGGCAACCCTGCGTCTATTCTAGCAAGTCTATCAGTGCCATTTTTCTAATAACATTTGCTCAATCCATGTCTCTGGTCACATTTTGGTGATTCTCATATTTCAGACGTTTTTATTATAATTATAGTTGTTATGGTGATCTGTGATGAGTGATCTTTGATGTTACTATTGTAATTGTTTTGGGATTCCATGAACTGCACTCATGTAAGACAATGAACTTAATCGATAAATGTTGTATGTTCTGACTGCTCCCATGACCGGCCATTCACCCATCTCTCTTTCTGCTCTGGCCTTCCTGTTCCCTCAGACACAATATTGAAATGAGGCCAATTAACAACCTTACAATAACCTGTAAGTCAAAAGCTAGAAATGATTAAGTGTAGGAGGGAAGGCATGTCAAAAGCAAAGATAAGATGAAAGCTCAGCCTCTTACACCAGTTAGCCAAGTTGTGAATGCAAAGGAAATGTTCTTGAAGGAAATTAAAAGTGCAACTCCAGTGAGCGCACAAATGATAAGAAAGTGAAACTCTTATAGCTGATATGGAGAAAGTTTTAATCATCTGGATAGATGATCAAACCAGCCACAACATTCCCTTAAGTCAAAACTTAATCCAGGGGCTTCCCTGGTGGCGCAGTGGTTGAGAGTCCGCCTGCAATGCAGGGGACACGGGTTTGTGCCCCAGTCAGGGAAGATCCCACATGCCGCGGAGCGCCTGGGCCCGTGAGCCATGGCCGCTGAGCCTGTGCCTCCGGAGCCTGTGCTCCGCAACGGGAGAGGCCGCAACAGTGAGAGGCCCGCGTACCGCAAAAAAAAAAAAAAAAAAAAAAACGTAATCCAGAGCAAGACCCTAAGTCTCTTCAATTCTGTGAAGTCTCACACAGGTGAGGAAGGTGCAGAAGAAAAGTTTAAAGCTAGCAGAGGTTGGTTCATGAGGTTTAAGGAAGGAAGCCAAGCTGTCTCCATAACATAATGCAAGGTGAAGCAGCAAGTATAGATGTAGAAGCTGCAGCAAGTTATCCAGAAGATCTAGCTAAGATAATTAGTGATGGCAGCTATGCTAAACAACAGATTTTCAGTATAGACTAAACAGCCTTATATTGGAAGAAGATGCCATCTAGTTTTCTCAAGAGAAGTCAGTGCCTAGCTTCAAAGCATCAAAGGGCAGGCTGACTATTAGTTTTCTTATACCAGTAGGTCCTTACTGGGCTTAATTCAGTCTACTTTTATAATTTCCCTAGTATCCCATACATATTTCCTCCTTCATTTATTCTGAATTTCTATTAATTCAGTTTACTTATTGATTTGATATACAATTGAAATGATTTATCTCCTGCTCATCAAGGAATTGTTTCACAGCACTCTTGTCTGAACTTGAATACAGATTTCTGCCCACGTGTCGATAGTGTAATTTAGGTAATTGACAGAGACAAAGCCAGTTCACAAAGTTAATTAAATTTTCCATCTCTTCACTTTCAATTAGTTTCATTGATATGACATGTTTTTCTCTATTTAATGTCTCACCATTATCACTAGGCAGTACACAGGTCATGCTAGTCTGTCAAATAAATAGCAATTATTAAAATAGTCTTTAAGTGACACTATTTTGATGTTTTAATTGTCCTCTTTGAACAGCTGAGTGTTGTATTAGTATTTACTTCATTTATGTAGCAATTTTAATTAGTTCTTGAAGGTTTTTTGTGTTTTTTCTTTCATATCTGGCACCCAGAATGGGAACCAGGTAATGGAATGCAAAGGAAGTAAGTAATAGTAATATAATATCTCTTACTACAGTGTGATAGATAAAATATTAGTTTAAGACTGTAGGGTCCTTAAATTAATCCTGATTCTTTATGCCCTCCTTATTGTATAAAGATCACTTATGATGTGGGACAGTTAACTACGTTGGATCTGTTGAAACCTAAAGGAATTTTTATAGGAGTGCTATTAAGGAAATATTTATAGATTAATGTTATATTCACTCTGAGGAGACATCTAATAATCATTGAACATTTTGTCTAATACTGAGATTTCACCTAAGTGGCTTTACTTTTACATATATACATACATACACAATTATAAAAATATTAGTACTTTTTCTTTTGATATGTTTTTGAATTTTCCTTTTGTAAAAGCCATGTAATATTCATAGAAGTGAATAGTCTGTCAAGAATAGCAGTTTAGTATCTTATATTTTTTCTAATAAATTCATATTCATAAAAGCTCCCTTACTCCTTTTCCCTCCCACAGTGGAATTCCTGTCATGTAACAAACAAGAAATAACTTACTGTTTTGGTGATTTATGTATTTACGTATTCTACTTGCCCTGTATTCAGAAAGAGAAGTTAACCAGGCTGGCTGGAGGAATTATTTTTTACAGTATAACATCCTTCTCTATGGAAATCGAGATCATTTAAAATAATATATGTGTGTTTTAAGGCAATAGCAAAAGCAATTGAGACAATATGTATGTTACAAAAAGTGTTATTTGAATTTAGACTACTTGACTGACTCCTAAGAGAAGTGATTAGCATTATTTTTTCTATAATTGCCATCTCAACCTTAATCTCTACTTTCTGAGACCACTTCTGTTTCTTAAGAGTTCGTTCTAGTTATTTAAGAGTAAAAAAATCATATGTACTCATTGGTTAGTGTAATATTTTTGTAGAGTCCTTGAGATGTTCATTCTAAATTAACTATTTTATAGAACAGAAAAGTTAACAAGTAGCCACAAAATATGGCTGAGATATGCGTTGCTTCTGAATTTTTATATTGCATTCTGTTTTTCAGGAAGTTCTACTTTTCATGTTTTGAAATATGTGAAGAAAATATATTCTAAAAATGAGCAATATTTAGTTATGCTCCACCATCATATAGCTCCAGATATCACTGTTTTAAAATGCCTTTAGCTACAATAATCATAATTACTTGTTACCTTAAGAGAAAGGGAATTTATTCTAAGGATATGTATCTCACAGAATTAAAGGAAAGGCTTAACAATGGACTTCACCAGAGCAGCTCTTAGATCACCAAGGGCACCATTGATTCTGTTGTGTTGAGTTCTGCCATTGATGTGACTCAGCTATGAGCTCATTCACATTCTGTGTCTCATGGTTCAAATGATAAACATCGGTTGGCTTAGTCCAGTTATAGATTATCTCTTATTTGGTCAGGTACTGGTCAACTACGGTCAAAGAGGTTGTGTCACATTATATTGTACAACAGGACAACCAGGCCTGTGGGAGAGGGAGTGTACTGGAAAGGATTGGGGAGAAGTCAGGATGAAAGGAGAGCAAGGAAGAAATCAATAGCCATTATAGTCATCACTGTAAGGCCTTTTCAGGCTTGTTAAAATTGTATCTTCTCTGTGAAATGTCTTCATTTCTGGAGAGAGTCCTCACCTTTCCTTTTAAATCCTAGTAGCACTAATTCCATAGCATTAAAATGAGCTTGTCATATTCTGTCCTGTATGTTAGTTATTTTTTGTAGTCACTTGTTTTAGTTCCTCAAACATTGTTACTATTCAGGTAACTGAATATCCTGTATATGGCAAAAGATTATGTTCTCAGCATTCAGCTTCCCCCTGTACCAGGGGCACAAGAGGTGAAACTTCGTGAAAAATTCCTCGAGAAAAAGTTGAGATCTTCATGTGTACACATTAGACTGGTGGGGAAGTCGGGAGAAACATTTCTGTGGCAAATGTTGCAAGTAAACAAAACCTATCTTTTGAATAGCCTTTAATAATTGTGTTTGAAAAGATGAGCAAGTACATGTAATAACCCAGAGTAATGTTATAATATTCTGCTAAGTAAAACAAAAGACACACCAAAAAAATAAAAGTTCAAACAACTTTCAAAAATACACAAAAGATACTGATTTGTGTGTGTTATATATGACTGTGTGAATTTGTAGGTATTTCTCTACATATATTTTAGAATGAAAAAAAAAAACTTTTGGAAAAATAAATGCCAAAATATTAAATCTGATTTTTCTAGACCAGTGGTTCTCACAGTGTGGCGACCAGTTGTTCTCAAAGTGTGGACATACAGCATCAATGTCACCTGGGAACTTGTTAAGATGCAAATTTTATCTACTGAATTAGAAATTCTCGGAATAGGGCCCAGCACTATGAATTTTAATAAGCCTAAATGCTGTCAAGCTGATTCTGTTGGGCACTAAAGTTTGAGAAACAGTACTTTAGTCCAGATGATGTGATTACAAGAGATTTATTTTCTTCCTGGTGCTTGATGAATATGTTGTTTGTTTGAATTTATAAAGTACTTCAAATGTTAATTACCTAGAGAAGGATGCCTTCTGAATAGCCCCATTGTATATTTCTTTGTAAATTCTACTCTTGCAAGGCTGGTTTGCATACACTATGTGCAATAAATGCATTGTGATAGCTTGATTGAAATTGGCTCCAAAGTGTACCTCCATCTCTGCCTCTTATAGATTCAAAGGAATGTATTGAGTATGGTTCACCAAGATCAAGGTTCATGGTTTGAACAACTTTTGGTAATGCAGTGTGAAATAGTTTATTTTAATGCATTTCTTCAGGGCTACAACAGATGTAAAAATGTATCTTGTGTAAACCATACCACAGCACAAGTATGGAATTATTAATTTCAAAAATTTAAATAGGAACTAATTACATTCTGGAAAAGGCAAGAAACTTTCTATTAAGCTGGAAGTCAACATAAACGTCTCATTATTCTTGAGTTTATTGATGCCTGCAGGTCATATTAAAGGTCACTTAACAAGAGCAATGACAAGGAAGAAAGAAAGTTGCAAATCAGTCTTATCTTTGGGGATTTGTACTCTATCCATTTAATTTTTCCAGCCCTTAAAGATTTATAACAGCTGTTTTACTTCTGTATTTTGTACTCTGGGAAATATAAAGGCACCGTTAGTTAACAGGAAGGAATTTGGATAAAAGAGAAACTAGATAGAAATGATTTTTAGGAGGGAAATAAAGACAGTTCCAACAAGACTAAAAATAAAGAGAGATGAAAAAGGACAAATAATGACTTTAGATATAATAAAATGTTGAAAAATGGATTGTATTGAATATAAATATTTTGAGTTGCCTTCTTTAGAGATTGTATAAATTTCTACATAGTCTCATCATTCTTTAAGTGAAGTTCAGATCATACTAAACTGTGATAGGTTTCCCAAACTTCCTTAATCTATTTCTTTCTAAACTCTGACTGCACTTATCGTTTGTGTTATATAAGCTTAGCACTTGTTTATATTAGTTTATTGACTAAATTTAAAAAAAAATGGTTTAGGATGTCATTCTTATTTATCCAATTAAGGAGTACATACATTGAGAGCCAAGAGATGTAATGACTGCTTCCCTCATACCCTCACTTATGGTCTTTGTAATTGTTTTTAAAATATGTTAATTGTTTAGAGCATGAGCCTTCTAGAAGCAGGAGCCAGTATGTGACATCTGCATTAGTTATCTGTTGAATGTTAACAAATTACCCCAAAACTTTGTGGCTTCAAACAACACATATTGATTATCTCATGGTTTATTTGAATTAGGAATCTTAGGCTCAGCTTAGCTGGATCCTTTGACTCAGAATACCTTACAAAGCTAAAATTAAGGTTTGGGGGCAGGTACAGTCATCACAAGGCTTGGCTAGTGAAGGATCTGCTTCTAAACCCACTCGTGGGGGTTAACGTCAGGAGTCAGTTCCTCAGTGACTGTTGAACTGAAAGACTCAGTTCAATGCAACATAGCAAATATAAATAAAGGTCCTAAAAGTAAAGGGATCATGTGGCAGCAACAAAGAAAGTGATGGGAGAAAGTGATAGAAAATGAAGCCAGAGGGAAAGAAGTGGAAGATTATTTATGATAATTTTTTTCAAATGTCAATGTGCATATGAATAAACTGGGGATCTTTTAAAATGTAGATTTAAATTCAGAAAGTCTAGAATGGTACCTGAGATTTTGCATGTCCTACCAAGTGATGTTGATGCTGCTGGTCTGAGGAACACACTCTGAGTAGCAAGGAATGAAGGTATTAGAGATTATTATGCAGATTATTGACTTTTACTGGGAGTGACGTAAGCCATGCAAAGGATTTGAACAGAGATGTAATGTGGTCTTCTCCCAGGCTGATACGTTTAGAGTAGATTTTCACTGGCAGACATAGAGATGGGGAAACCAACAAAAAGCCTGTTGAAATAAACAGATGATGACGATAGCGACCTAGGGAAAGGCAGTAACAGTGGAAAGGGTAAGAAGTGGAATTTTTCTAGGTATATTTTGAAGGTGGAACTTACAGAATCATTTGATGGCTTAGTTGTTGTATGTGAGTGAATAAGAGGAATGTAAAAGAATCAAGGTTTTTGACTTAAGCAACAGGAACACGGTGATTGTTGGGTTTTGAGAAGGGGAAGACTAAAGAAGTAGCAGATTTGTCAGGAAAAATTAGGAATTTTGGCCAATTTAGCTTTGGGATTGCTTATTGGATATCCAAAAGGAGATGTTAAATACGTAATTCTGGAGTTCAGATAATAAATCTTTCTGGAGACATAAATTTGGAAAAAATCAGAATATAAATGATTTTTTAATTTATAAGAGTATATGGTGTCACCTAAGGAGTAATTTCTATTAGATAACTAGTCCAAATACTGGAACATTTTAACCTCAGGAGATTTATAAAACAAGGCTAAGGCAGCAAGCAAGACTCAAAAAGAACAAACAGTAACTTAGGAGGAAAATCAGAAGTCACCAGTCCCAAGAGCTGAGTGAAGAAAGTGTTTCAAGTGTTTAAGTAGGGATCAATGTTTTTAAATGTTGCTGTGGTTTAAGGAAGACTTTAGACTGAGAATTGACCATTAGATTTAGCATCTCAAAAGTTACTGATGACCTTGACAATAGCAGCTCAGTGAAATGTGGAGACAAAAGCCTTATTGGAGCCAGCTTAAGAGAATGAGAGTGGATAAGTTGAAGACTGGATGACTAGATAACTATTTGAAATAGTTTTGCAGTAAATGGGAGCAGAGAAACTAGGTGTTCCCTGGAGGGGAAGTTGGTCAAGAGAGGGATTTATTAAGAGAGGGGAAATAAGATCATGGCTGTATGCCAGTAGGGTATATCCAATAAAGAGGAAAAACCTGATGATGTAGTGGTAAAACGTGACAATTACTTGAGTCATATTTTTGAGTAGACAAGAGGGTGTGGGAACTAACGTGTAAGAGGAATACAAGCTTTAGAAAGAAGTATAAAAAATTAATTCATTCTAACAGTTTAACAGAAGGGAAGGAAGTATATATGGGCAAAATAGTAAGTAGATGTGTTAATGAGAATTTACTATAGCTGTTTTTTTTTAATCTAACTATAGTTAATTTACAATACTATGTTAGTTTCAGGTGTACAGCGCAGTGATTCAGTTATGTGTATATTCTTTTTCAGATACTTTTCCATTATAGGTCATTCTAAGATATTGAATATAGCTTACTGTACTATACAGTAAATCCTTGTTCATTATTTTATATATAGTGGTGTATATCTGTTAATCGCATACTACTAATTTATCTCTCCCCCACTTTCCCCTTTGGTAACCATAAGTTTGTTTTCTATGCCAGTCTGTTTCTGTTTTGTAAATGAGTTCATTTGTATTATTTTTTAGATTCCACATATAAGTGATATATAATATTTGTCTTTCTCTGACTTGATTCAGTATGAGAATCTCTAGGTCCATCCATGTTGCTGCAAATGGCAATATTTTATTCTTTTTATGTGTGAGTAATATTCTATTATATATGTGGAATATATATAGTAATATTCCATTTTATATAGATACACACACACACACACATATACACACTACATCTTCTTTATCCATTCATCTGTTGGTGAACACTTAGATTGCTTCCATGTCTTAGCTATTGTAAAAAATGCTGCTATGAACATTGGGGTGCTGTATCTTTTTGAATTCAAATTTTCATCTTTTCTGGATATATGCCCAGGAGTGGGATTGCTGGATCATATGATAACTCTATTTTTAGTTTTTAAGGAAACTTCATAATGTTTTCCAGAGTGGCTGCACCATTTTACATTTCCACCAACAATGTAGGAGGATTCTGTTTTCTCCAAACCACCCCCCGTATTTATTATTTGTAGACTTTTTGACGATGACCATTCAGACAATTTGCATTTCTCTAATAATTAGTGATGTTGAGCATCTTTTAATATGCCTGTTGGCCAACTCTATGACTTCTTTGGGGAAATGTCTACTTAGGCCTTCTGCCCATTTTTTTATTGGGTTGTTTGTTTTTTAGATATTGAGTTGTATGAGCTGTTTATATATTTTGGAAATTAAGCCCTTGTCAGTCACAGTGTTTGCAAATATTTTCTCCCAGTCTGTAGATTGTCTTTTCGTTTTGTTTATAGTTTCCTTTGCTGTGCAAAGCTTATAAGTTTGATTAGGTTCCATTTGTTTATTTTTGCTTTTATTTCTTTTGCCCTGATCTAAGAAAATATTGCTACAATTTGTGTCACAGAATGTTTTGCCTCTTTCCTCTTCTAGGAGTTTTATTTTTGTGTATGCTGTGAGGTAGTGTTCTAACTTCATTGATCTACATGAGTCTGTCCAGTTTTCCCAACACCATCTTGCTGAAGGGACTATCTTTTCTCCATTGTATATTCTTGCCTCCTTTTTCAAAGATTAATTGACCATAGTTCTCTTCTGAGTGTTCCTTTTCTCAGTGAAATTAAGAGGCATGGCTATCTGCTAGGAAAGAGTAAAGCAAGTGATAGAGGTTTGATAAATAAGTAGAAGGTCTGGAGAGTCATCTAGGCTTGCAAAATGAATATCCTAGAGAAATATAGGAACTCTGCTTAGAAATAAAAACAAGGTTAGTAGCCATGAATTTAAAGTTATATTAGACAGCCTTTGGTTGTTTTTTTCTCCAGATATATTTTTTGTCACTCCCTTGAAATACTCCATGCTGCCTTTAGGGTTAGTTAATTTTTCATGTACATATTCCAAGTCTAACTGGCACAGGGGGCTTTTTATAATTCTTACATTCTCTAAATCATTGGTCACAGTGCTTTAAACCTAATTGTAAATGATCGATTAACAATTTATCACTTTAGTGATAAGCGAGGGAAAACCTGGAATGTAGAATTGAAAAAAACTTAGATATCATTGAATCCATTTACAGTAAGTGATGTTGAAAAAATTAAGGACAGTATAAGTTAACAAACTGGCCTAAGGTCACACCGTTTGTTCAGATTAGGAATCATAAAGTGGTGAGGAAATTCTTACGCTTTATTTTAAATATTGCATTTCATATTGGCTCACTCTGTTAAAGCTATCAGTAATCTTCTAATCACCAAAAATGAGAAACAGGAATCCATTTTAGTAATTCCTTAATCTGAGCAACCTCTAATTGTTACCTTCTAATAAGAGCCGTCATTATTTAGTGTTTATTTCATGCCAGGCACTGTACTAAACACTGTATAAGAACAACTTTATACAGTTCTAACATTAATCCTATCAATTGAGAACTCTTACAGATGGAAAATATAAAGCTTACCCAATATAAATAACTTGTCTACAACCACACAGCTAGTAAAAGAATCATGAATTCAAACCCAGAACCATGCTCTTAACCAGATAAAGATAGTGACTCTCATACTTTGAAGTATGTCAGAATCACCATAAGTGGTTATTAAAACACAGATTGTTGGGCTCTGTTCCCTGAGTTCCTTATTTAGTAGACCTGGAATGGAGCCCAAAAATGTATATTTCTAACAATTTGCACTTTGATGCTGATGCTGCTGGTCCAGAGACCCCATTTTGAAAACCACTGCAATAGTTTATCTTCCTTTTACAGCAGATACCTCCCTCATATTGCTCCAAGGGTCCCTCTTCTTTTTATTGTCTTCATCATTATCCTAGTTGAACCCTTTCATCCCCACTTCAGCCTTCCTTACTACAGTCTCCCACACACCTTGAAACACTGATATTCTGAAAACATCTCACGTATCTAACATTGGAGTATATGAATTTTTAAAGTAAAAGTTAGATATTTATATTATTAATAGCAAGTATGATCTTAACAAATTTGGGGGTTTAAATTTCTTTGATGTTATATGTCACTGTATGAACTTTTTTTTTCTTCAAAAAATTATAGAAGAAAAAATAGAATAAATAAAAGTCCCATAGATCAATCTGTCATTATCAATAATTATAGCTTATTTGTATAGAGCTTTAAAATATATAAGCAAAATGGACCCAGATTATTAAAATTTCTTCCTACATTAGTAGTCTGTATTCTGTCTCTTCCTCTTGTATCCAAACTACACATCTTTACTAAATCAATCTCTCTTAAGTGGAATTTTCACTGGTTCATGGCTCAGCTCAAGAATTTTCAGTGAATTCCAAATGCCTAATAAATTAAATACAAACTGAACACCTTGAATTTAGAGATTTACAATATGATATCAATTAGTCTGTCCAGACTAGTCTCCCAATTCTATCTCCCTGTGTTCAAAACATGTTTGCACTGCTTCTGAATATGTCCAAATTCTACTACTAAGCCAGTGTTCATACAATTCTCTGGACTATTTTTGTCTTTTTGAAATTCTGCCACTGCCTCTGGGCTTAGATTAAAGGTATCTCCTCTATGAAGACATTCCTAAATTCCTGGAAAGTTGTATATTCTCTCTCCCTGTTTAAACCTTTCATAGAAAATTTTGGTACTTTTTTAATCAAACTATTTAAGGTGACACAGATATGGATAACGCAAACAGAGATGGGATTTAAACCCAGATCTGGATAATTATCTCCACTTATTTAGTCTCTCAGCCTCAATTTTCTTTTCAATAAAATTAGGATAATAATATTTATGTTGTTGCATACAGTGCATTATAGGAATAAATCAAGTAATACATTTAACAGATCATGATATACTCCTTATATAAAGGATTCTCAGTAAATGTTCCGGTAATAGGCAAGAATCTTACATTTTTGAGTTATAGAACTCTAACCCACACTACCTTGACTAGAAGTGGAATGTAATTTTTCAGTGTCTCGAAAGACTAGGAATGGATTCTAGTCTAGGTATGTCTAAACCCAAGGTTACACATTATGTCATTATAGTTATTTCTCTCAATCTCCTGGTGTCTTTAATCAGCTTCCTTCTGTATGTGGGCTTTTACTCATGGATATGTTGATGGATATTTACACTGTTACAAATAAATATTTGTAGCAACAAATATTTGCATATATTTCTCTTTCTCCATATATAAATGTGTAGGTATGTGTATGTGTTTGTGTGTGTGCATCTTTCTTGATTCCAGTTAAAAAAAAATAACATTGATTTCTGTTAGAGTCCTTATGTCATTTCAGTAGTTTCTGATGGACCCTGCTTGAATCTCTTGCCCAGTTTTGGCCGTATTGTGGAGAATATGGTACTGTGATTTCCTTATCTGGGTCTTAAGCCCACCTCTGGAAGATATATTGGACAGCCTCCTCATAACTGTATTTGGTGAAAGTGGTGGCTTCCTCAAGGAAGGTATTCTGGCATGCTAGACCATGCCTAGTGTACTCTTTTTCTCTCTCTTCCTTTATAATATTATAATGAATGCCTGGTGCCCAAGACACTAACTATATATTTGTTTCGAATTATTGGTTAGTCTTCTCCTAACATTTTATGAACTTGAGGATGTGGATTATATGTTACTCATCTTTTTATCTCTTATATAATAATATATTTCTCAAGAAAAATTTTCTATAAAGGTTCTGGGATGAATTTGATTTAACAGAAAAGGTAATGCAGAACAACACACACATTGATCTCTCTTACACACACACAGAGGCACAGAGAAATCTGGGAAAATGTAAGGGAAAATATTTCAGGAATGCACACTATTGGAAATTTTTATTTCCTCCTTTAGTTCAGAATTCTAGGGAAAGTTTTCTATAAAACTCTTTGTAGTATTTACATTTATGAATAAATTCAGAGTATGTATTAGAAATAAAATTTGTGGCAGGTATCAAAAGCATTATTAATCCAGGCCACTGCTTCTCAAAGTTTGATGACCATTTGTGTCACCCAGGGTCTTGTTAAAATGCAGATTTTGATTCAAGTAATCTGGGGTAGGGTCTAAAATTGGATGTATCTAACAAGTTCCAAGTGAAACTGATGGAGCTTATGTGTAGACCTCACTTTGAGTAGCATGGTTTAGACTAGAGCACAAAATGACAGACACATCTGGCTGTGGACATATTTTTGTGTAGCCAGCATAGGATTTCAACTTTTGAAAATGAGTTTAAATGCCTTCTTATGGATTTAAATGTTCTCATTTATCCATTTCGTACTTTGTTACTTTAAAATCTATTACTTCTCAAATTTAAATTATCACTTTCCCACCAGGGAATATTTTAGGGTTTAGATGCCTGTTCATTGCCTCTATTCATGCCAAATGATTCCAGTGATTCATCTGACTGTTTCCAGGAGAGGCCCTGGATGAGAGGTGCCCTCTCTGGGACTACAACATAGTGAGAGATTCCTGTATTCTTGGTCAAAATATTTGAGTAAGCTTAGATCTTACTCTAATCATTTCTAATATTTTCTATTCTTCCTAAAATGGATGGAATATCCCCCTATGGGGGGCAGGGAGGCAGTGGGGAGATGAGGTGATAGTTTGCTGGATTTTAATTTTTAGAAAACAGCAGACAGTCTGCAACCTTTTAGACTTTCTCTTTAAGAACTTGGCATGTCCAGATCAAAGGAATTTATTAGGCTTTTAGCTCTCCTGTTTTTTTATAGCTCAAAATGAACAAATTTTCAAGTACAAAAGAAATGCTTTAAAAGAGTTCTTTTAGTCTTTATTTGAAATCTCCTGCTCTCCTTCAGTTCACAGATACGTCGTACACTGAATGGAGGAATCAGACTACTACACTTTGATCATTTCACTATCTTGTTTGATTAGTGTTTTCAAACTATGGAGTTTATCAGCAGGGGGCAGGTTGATCCCTGTGGCTTATAATGGGCAAAGTATGGGGGAAAAATAGGTTTTTAGAAATCGTTTAAGATCAATCAGTTACCTCCTTCTTCAAGGTTTAAAAATAACATCATGGACAGATAGACTTTGACACAGAATAAGATCAGATATTTCCAAAGGGAAAACTGACCAGCATGTATGGTGTACTTTTTCCCCTCTTTCTCTCTTTAACATTTTGACTTCCAGTCCTTAGATTATTACAAACTATAACCAAACTCCTTTTTAAAAAAAAGGAAGCAAGAGGTACAACTACTCAATTTTAAATTTCATTTACTGAGCAAACATCCCTTTCAAAATGAAGGTTAGGGTTGTTAAATGAAATTTTTAAGCATTCAGCTCTTTGAGAGAAGGTATTGAACCGTATTGCATGCAGCAGTTTTAACTATTACTGTGAATTTGGGTTCTTCATCCTCCACTTGGGGATTGTTAATTTGCAGTTCCATAGCTGTAATTCAGGAGAAATAGCTTTGCCCCTGATAATAAGTTAACATTAAAATATGGGCTTTTTTCTTTGGTGTTTTGAGGGCATTCTTAGTGGGAATACTGTGAAGATTATCAGCTGCTGACCTTTCAGTATGGCTGGCAACATATTAGATGAAGGACTGACTTCATTGTAGATCTGGGAAATGCTGCCTGATTATAGATTTTTTAATTTGGGGTAAGATGAGACGAAGTGAGAGAGTTGCATTGACATATATACACTACCAAATGTAAAATAGATAGATAGTGGGAAGCAGCCGTATAGCACAGGGAGATCAGCTCGGTGCTTTGTGACCACCTAGAAGGGTGGGATAGGGTGGGTGGGAGGGAGATGCAAGAGGGAGGGGACATGGGAACATATGTATACATATAGCTGATTCACTTTGTTATACAACAGAAACTAACACAACATTGTAAAGCAATTATACTCCAATAAAGACGTTAAAAAAAAATTGGGGGTAAAGGACATCATGGAGGACTTTGAGTTTAAATAAATTTAACAAGTTTGCTATTTGAAATGCAACTACGGGCACAGGGGCCTAAAGAAAAAAGATGCTGTTTAGGCCAGATATTCAATGTACACGTTTGCCTTGAACATAGCCCTAGTTCCTGATGTTCCACTGTGAGGCATCCAGTGGGAGCTTCATGTGATGGAGCCCATCTTGGGTGACCAACTGCTAGGGTTGTTCATGATACAGGATGCCTCTATGGCTTTTTTGTTACCCTAGTTGTGTAAAGAAGAGGGCAATTCTGGATAAACTATTTCATACTAAGAAGTAAATGACTGCTAGCTCAGATGGCAAATGAAGAGAATTTTAATGAAGAAAATCTCAAGCAGCTTTACAAAATAAAATGAAGATTATACCAAAGCCTACGGAGATATTTTTGGATTTTATAGGTATCCCAAAGCCATTTTTTAAGTTTTATCAAAATAATCATACCGATTTTAAGTTTCAGTTTCAGATAGAGTAAATATAAATACTTGTAATATACTATTGTCTTTAACTAAAAGCAAGAGCCCATTATATGTTATTAATTCTCTCTTGTAGTTAAATATAAAGTAGGTAACTTTATTATTTATTTGTTTGTTTATATCTACCTTAGTTCCAAAAGGATTTAATATATTTGAGCTCTTTGGGGACACATCAGAGTTTGCTAGAATCAATCTGTACCAAATTTCTATGTCAGTTAGGTTTTCAAATTGAAATTGCTAACTATATCACATGCCATAGTTTGATAGAAGAGTTTGATATCTATTCACTTGTTAATTATTGGTATACAATTACATTTTAACGATTAATTTAAAACAATTTTTTAACTTTAAAATGCTGAAATGTAGGTTATTTTGTTTTGGGTACTAGATATACCAAGACTGGGATAATGATAGAAAAAGCAGTTTCACAGAGTCTGTAGCCTGTTAGGTGAGTGCTGAATTATTGGCAGGTGTAGCCAATAACATTTTGTTTTTCCCCAATAAAATAACACTATTCCTAATTTAAAAAAAAAAAAAGGCATGGTAAAAATTGAAACAATTTCAAGAGATTTCTGTTAGTCAGGGATTTACCTCTTCTTCATCCTCACAATTGCTACTTCACTCCAGTTACTGTGCAGCTGTAATAATCACTAAGATGGCCTCATCATCTCAAATATTCCCTCCCACTCCCTTTCCAATAAATCCTTCAAATTGGGTCCAGCGTTTTCTTCATAAAATGCAAAGCCTCTCATGCCACTTCTCTCCCTCTGATTTTTAAATAGCTCTCCAGCTGTTCCCAACCCATCTTTCCTGTGTAATCTCCTTACACTTGCACCATTCTTCCCAGATGGAGCATTAACAGGACCCTGAAAGTGATATTTTTCCATGCCTTTGCACATGTGGTTCTTTGCCTGAGGACTTTGTATTCACTCTTCAAGAATCTGACTAACCGTCTTACCATCTGGGAGGTGTTTGTTGACACGTTTTCTTCCCACTTCCTCCAAGGGTGGTGCGCACTCCTCCTCTCTAGTTCCATTGGACATCAATTGTAGCACTTATCCTGGTATATTGTGGTTGTTTCTCTACTAAAATGCGAATACTGTGAGAGCCAGAACCTTGTTCTATTTCAGAAAAATTCACAGACCCACTCCACTACCAAAGTACAAAATTCCAATAATCTCCTAGTTCCTTTGTTCCCATGCTTGAAACCTTCTCCCCTTTCTGCACTCTTTATATTGGACAATGGCACTAAGATCACTTCATTGCCCTGACCAGATACTTAGTGTATTCATGGCATACACATGTAATACACAATTACATGGAAGCAGTAAGTATAGTGGTAAGTGATAGAAGCTATGTATGGATTAGAATCCAAAGACTAACCCTTACTAATTCTGTGATCTTGGGCAATTTCCTTAAGCCCTCTTTGTTCCTGCATAACAGTACCTACCTAATAGGGCTACTGTGAAGATTATTCCATACTCCCCTGAAGTTCAATAAAGTTGCAAATGAGCACACACACAGTATATTGATTGGATTCTCTTTAAATTGATGCCCAGTAGATTCGATGGGTTCTAGGAATCATACTATATTCCCAGTCTGTTCCCTTTTTCATTTGGATGATCATGCTATACCTCTCTCTTCTCCTCACCTTCAACACATCTCTCATTCTTACTTTCATCTGATGATTCTGCTTTCTATTTTACTGAGAAACATAGAAGCAATCAGAATTGAACCTTGCACACCCTGCCACCAGTACTTCCATCCACCTGTCAAACTCTGTGCTTATGTATGCTGCCTTTTCTCTGACTGCCATTGCTATTACTGATGGAAACCAACACTTCCATTATGTACAGACCCCATCTTCTCTCGTCTGTGCTTCTGCAGAGCCCCAGCAATATCCTTTCTCTTTTCTACGTCAACGTAAAAGTTTTCTTAAGCATAAAAGGTTTTCACCTTCCCACTTGATCTTTCCTATCAACATAACAGCATGCTGTTATTTCTCTCTACTTAAAGAAGTATTGGCCCTACTTCCTTTGTAGCTACAGCTTCACTCTGTCCTCTATTTGTTTACAACAAATCTCCTCAAAGGAGTTTTCTGTACTGTCTCTTATTTCTGTGCTCCCATGCTAGCTCGAACTCACTGCAACCAATCTTCCATTGCCATGACTCTATCAAAACTGTTCTAGTCAATGCCATTGGTAAATTTTTGAGTTCTCACCTTAATTAAATGGAAGTATTTTCTACAGTACGTAAATCATTGACTCCTACTGGGAACATTTTATTCATTTGCCTGCCAAAAACCCACCCTTCTGATTTTCCCTCTTTCCTCATAGGATGCTCCTTTACAGTATCTTTGGTCTTTTAGCCCCTGGGCCCCTTCTCTCTTCTGTCTGCTTTCATTTAATTGTTGACATTGTTCAGTCCATGCTTTTAGATACCATCCATAAGCTGGTGATTTTCAAATTCGTACCTACAGTTGAGAGCCTCTCCTCTGAACTTCAGACTCATATATTCAGCCAGTATCTGCTTCTGGTCTAAAGGTGTTTCCAAATTAGCATGTCCAAAATGGAGTTTCTTCTCCTTCCCTAACATGTTTTTCTTTCATATTCTTCTATGTTTCACATAGTGGCAACTCCATCCTTTTAGTTTCTCAGGAAAAAGGACATGGAGGCATCTTTACACCTCTTTCAATCACACCCTACTTCACATGCATCAACAAAATTCCTAGTGGTTCTACCTTCATTATTTACCCAAATCAATCCAGTGCATACGACCATTCCACACAAGTACCCTGGTGCAAGCCATCACCATTTCTTGTCTTTGTAACAGCCTCCCTTGCTTACTGCCAAATCTCCAGAATCTTTAAGAGTACCTGGTATGTAGTAGAGTCTCATTCAGTGTTTGTGAATAATAAGTGAAGTAGGAGCTGTTATTATTTTCAACTGTCTTTTCCATGGTCTATTTTATTAAACATAAATATTTTCTACTTGAAGGCTGCTTAGCAGCATCTGACATGTTGTATAGCTCAGTAGTTAAAAAAATCTTCACTTTGTCATATGTTAAATGGCCGTTTCTAAAATCTTAAAATGCACTTAACTGTCCAATTTTGCTAAGTATAATTTAATTTTGGTAATTTGAAAAACACTTAAATGTTGTAATATCTTGGGATCATTATCAATACTATCCTACAGAAGATGGGTATGAGTTTGCTCTTAATATGTATCAGTTCTTTATTATACACTGGAAGTTAGTTGCTATTTAAAATAGATTTCTAATAACAGATAATTTCATTTTTTTATTTGCTTCTTTCAAATGAAAGTGAATGGCAGAAATTTAACTTTGATATCTGGGCTGTGCTACCCCATTACTTTACTGCCAACAGTTGTTAATGAAAATAGAAGGATGCTTTTGCCAAGTGATTTTGTTCTGTTCACTAAAGTCTTTTGCGTCTTTAAAAGTTTCCTTTGTTTTTCTGGTAATCAGCAATTTTATCATTGTTTCCATAGTTGTGTTAATATATTTCACTTCAAATTTTGATTACATTGAACTTCCTTTCTCTATTTTTTATTACATTTTTATAGTTCTCATTCTTACCAGGTGTTATGATTCTCTGCTACTTCCCATACCAATCCTAATCTTCTTAAAATTAGGTGTCAGTTATGGAGTCCTGATTCCCAGCTAGTAATGTGGAAGCTTTCGCTTTTGTATCCTCTTTGAGAAAACAAATGAGCCCATCTCAGTGTTGAATTGTTGTAACTTTGGTTTTGCCATCTATGATGATGCCCTAAAACCACAGTATTCAGCCCCATGATCTCTTACCAAATTTAGATATGCTACCTAGGTTCTCTTGTCTATCCTGCAGCAACCCGCAGGATTAATCTGGTTTCCTTTTCACTATATATATATATGCCTGGCTAAGGGGATGGCATAGTTTTCCATGCTGCCCTCCATTATTATCATTTTAAAATAAAACTGTCAATTTTATTTTTGTCATAAGGGATTAGTGCTGATTATAGTTGGTAAATAAATAAACAGCAGATTGTAAGATAAGCAAGGGGAAGGAACAAAACCCCTCACATTCTTACAGCAGAAGAAGCTAGTTTAGATCTCTTGCTCCCTCATAAAATCACTACCATAGGAGTGAACAGGGAGTATAGCTCACTAAATCTCTCCAAAAAGCAAGACTTGGAAGAAAGCACTTTAGATCAGCACTGTAGTATAAAATATAATGTGAGCCACATATATTTAAATTTTTCCAGTAGCAAACTTTAAAAAGTATTTTTAAAAGGCAACATTAATTATAATAAAATACTGAGCTTAATATATCCAGAATATTATGATTTCAACATATAATCAATATGAAAATTATTACTGAGATGTTTTTTATTCTTTTTCTAGTACTAAGTCTTTGAAGTCCAATATGTATTTTCTACTTAACGTAACTTCACTTCAGACTAGCCACATTTCAAGTGCTCAGTTGCCACTGGAGGATGGTGGTTGTCATATTGTACAGTGTAGCTCAAGGTAAAATATATACAAGTAAAGAGCACTCTTTTTTGACTGAAGAAAACATTTTACATATCTAGACACATCATCCAAGAGAGTCCAGCCAAATCTAGATCAGTCTTCCTCCTTGAATTTTCTCTCAGTTGGGGGTACAATCACTGCTCAGGGAATATTCTGATTTTAGGAACTGCTACTCTTCTAATAATTCTTGCCCCAGAGGCCTTAAATCTACTCAGAGCAGGCAGAATCGATGTATGGGAAAGGGGTTTGTCATCTGTGAGAACTACTTACTGTCTAAGTAATGTTAATTTTGACTTTCTAAATCTCTGTTTCCTCACCCACAAAATGGGATTCACAATATTACTTTCCTCATAGAATTGTTGTGGAAATTAAACAACATCATGAGAGTAAGAGATCAGCACAGCACCTTTGTCAATAATTATTGCTCAATAAATGTTAACTGGCATTATCCATTCTTCCACATTTCAAAGCTAATTTAACGTAACTGTATATTAACAATGCTGGCTCATAGTGGACCTTCACAAAACATTTGCTTATGGAAAGTGCCTATCAATTAAATGCCCAGTAGTTTTTACTGCCAGTTTTGGTTATTTTGATATTTTATGAACCTTAGAAAATCACCACTTATGTGATAGTGCTGGACAGTGGTGGAGGTGATCTTTTCCTTTTCTTGGCTTCCTGCTCTTCTTCCTTCTGATAGCAGAAAATGACAAGATATCAAGCACTGAGCTTTACCATCATCTGCCCTGAGAATGGGAAACCCCGATTATGTTTTCCTACTGTCCAAGCAAAAAGTTCTAATAAATCTAGTGTTGAAACATAAATAAATTAGGTTATTGCTTTTTAAATAAACAGTGTGGTTATATCTCAGTCTACTTGAGTGTAAATGCACATGCCATGTAGCTTATATACTTTTGATTCTGTATAGTGCCTCTGGTTATTCTCACAGTCGTAATAGTCAAATACATTTATTTGTCCAGGAAGAAATGGATGTGGATTTCACAGACGATAGACTTGTCTCAACTTTTCTCCTGATAGTAAAAATTCAATTTCCCTTTTTATTATTTTAAAAACAGAAATAATTTCACCTGATAAAATGTAAATGTGGTTAACACATCCTCCATCTCATCCATTAAAGAGCTTGTTAAGTTCAAACTTGTTTACTGTACCCATTCCTACCCTCAACTTCATTTCGCATCATTTTATCTTGACATTTTTAGTATTCTCCTTGTGCTAAAGAAAGTTTCTTTCTTCAATAATTGATAAGATAAAGAAACCTAAGACTTCACAACTGGTTCATTTTTTACTCAGATGGTTCTGCAGCCATCATCTACAGCAGAAAGCACATTCTTTCCCTGAGGCCAAAACAATTATCTCTGACATCATAAAGAAGTTGAACTGGCACATGTGAAAAATGCTTGATGCATTTCATTCAATGAAAAGAGCAGCAAAAGGCTAAAGGTTTTTTTGTAAGTGGTATTAAGAGATATTGAACATAAAGAATATGTAGCTATGATGCATAGATATAACTTTTTAAAAAATAAGCACAATTTTACTTGCATTCTTGAAATCCGAGCAATGGTCAGTCAAAAAGCAATTAGTCTTGTCACAGAATGAGGAATTATATGTGCTTTCTGCCCTGAAGAATGCCTAAGTCTTTTAGAGCAGTTTTGGAGAACAAAGCGGCATGTAATCAACAGTAATATGTAAAAGACAGATATGACAGTATAAAAGGATAGGATCTCTTTCGTTCATGCATCCCAAGCCTCTGGATAATGTAAATACAATTAATATACAGACAACAGAGTGTTAAATAAGCAGCATCAACTGAACACAGCAGCACTTAACACAGGGCCAGAAGCACAGACTACTTTTTCTGTTATATAGATCACTTTGTCGTTGTTGTTGTTAAGTCTGTACCATTATGATGGAGGAGGATGGTATATTAGAAATACTGCTCTGGGGCAGAAGATTCCTGGGTTCTCTTCTTAGCTGCACTACTAAGTGTGATATCACTAAACTCAGATTCTCTTGAGTTTCAGTTTCCTCATCTGTAAAATGAGAGAATTGTATTAGATGCTCTCTAAGGTCTTTTTCAGCACAAACATCCCCTAATTCTAATGCTGTTATAAACCTACTTCTGGTCCCTGTGGAGAGGACATAGAACCTACAAATGTAGCCTCAGTGAACAGTGAAGGATAAATGAGCAATACTCTTCATGTGATTTCTCAGGTTCCTGTTCACATGTGAATTACTTTTTCTAATTAAAATGAAATCTATATTGTTTTGTTGTTCAGGAGAGAATAACTAAGTAGAAATAAATCATACAGTAACTTATATATTCCTTTTAGTCTATCAGCAAGTAGGATGTATGCCTTAAATTGTTTTGCTTTTTCCAATGTCAAATGTCCCAAATACAACCCTTAGTCTAAGATTCTGTCTTATTTGGTATTCCTTAAGCATGATTTTCAAATTTCTGCTTCTTCTGCTGATAGCATTTTATTATTCTATTCTTCCCATTCCCCAGGCTCTATCCATCTGCAGCCTTCCTTCATAGGCCAGCTCAGGTCCAATGAATCAAATTCATTTCTCAGCAAGTTTCACCAAAAAAGCACCAGGAATGTAAATCAATAGTAGTGAAAGCTCAACATGAAATGTTAACATGAAAAAATGAGTTCAGGGCTTCCCTGGTGGCGCAGTGGTTGAGAGTCCGCCTGCCGATGCAGGGGACACGGATTCGTGCCCAGGTCCAGGAAGATCCCACATGCCGCGGAGCAGCTGGGCCCGTGAGCCATGGCTGCTGAGCCTGCGCGTCCGGAGCCTGTGCTCCGCAACGGGAGAGGCCACAGCAGTGAGAGGCCCATGTACCACAAAAAATAAAAAAAAAGAGTTCAGTGTGATGGCATGTATGATTTGAAGTTGTGTGGGAATGTTAACTCTGAGGCAGAGACATATATGATAAAGAAGAGAAATAAGCTGCTGTTAAGAGAGCAGAAACATGAAGAGAACCGCTGTCCATAGCAGAACATTGGGATGACTACAGTGGTCACTTCTCTTTTGGGCCTGTTCTTTCTGCATTATTACTCTTGCTCTTGCCCTTCCCAAGCTGAGTTACTTGGGCTCTATCTCATCCATGTACTGATATCCTCTCCCCCTCAGTTTATCAGCCCAACAAAGAAATGTCCAAGTGTGATGTGTGTGTGTGTGTGTGTGTGTGTGTGTGTCAGTGATTCAGTGATCTTTTTGCCCAGACAATCCCATTTAGACTAAGTATGTTTGGAAGATTTGGCCTTTAGCCATACTGGGCATTAAAGTGCTTTGTTGAAAAAAAGAGCTGCCAGTTTCTGGAGCTGAATAATGATTCTCCCATAGATGGAAGAATCTGCCACCATCAATGTTTCTATTAAATTGCATTTTTTTTTCTTCTCTACACTTACAATAAATCTCTCATGTGGAGCAACATGAGTGAATCTGTGTAGTTTGCAACCACAAATATCAACTAAAATGATAAATATTTGTTGCTTGATTTCAAAGTTTGTGTATCTTGGGATGAGGGTAGGAGAGAAACGGACTGTATATTATTTATTTCTTCTTCTGATAATTGTCATTGAGTGATTGTTATAGGTAAGCAGAGGATCTATTTTCTAACATGCGTTAATTTAAACATTAATTTCTTATGGTTTTCTGATGCTCTTCTATTTGCAAGACAGTTACTATTTCAAATTTACATATGGTGAATAGTTGGCAAGTGACTGAAGTGAGAAATGAAACCTGGATGGATCTAACTAATAGCTCCCTTTCCATGGCATCCCACAGCCTGTAAATCATTTTAATGTAGCCTTTAAGCTACATTATCTGACACCATGTTCTACCTTTCCCTTCCCCTCCCCTAAATCTACACCAGCCACACTGGCCCTTTTCCTATTTCTTGAATACCTCAAGTGATTCACTTCCTCAGGACCTTTGCACTTGCTGTCCCCTATGCATGGAAAATCTTTCCTCAGATATACACTCAATTTATTCATATCTCTGATTAAAATTTATCTCCTGATATATGCATTCTTTGATCATTCATTCCAAATGACTACCACTCATTACCCTCTGTCCCCTAATATTTCCTTCTGTTTTTCATAGTCCTTAGCACTATCTGACATTATTTTATGTTGATTTTCTCTCATTTTTTTAAAAATATAACACCTTCAAAGTAAGCATTCATCACTGCAGAAGTTTTCTCTCCTGGTCACTGTAGAATCAATAAAAACTACTATAGTATCTGTCATAGAGTAATTGTTCAATAAACATTTATTGAATGAATGAAGCAAAAAATTAGTATAGGAAAATAAGTTGAAATTCTCATAGAGTTCATCAAAAATAAGTCAAGAGAAAAATGAACAGGCAAGTAAGATCTTCATGACTCTAAAATTTATTTCAAGGTTTTTTTTAATGAATCTGAGTACGCTGATACTCTTTAGCTGGGTGAAAATAAGCCTTCGCTCTCTGGTTATTTAAATAGCAATATCTCTTAAAGTGACATATCACTTAGATCAATACTCCTTTGGAGGAGAAAAGATAAACTGCTCTCTTGAGTTTCTGATAAATTTTATGAATCAAAAAATATTACAGTTGAAAACATTCATTTAGCCGCTAGTTCAGTTGATTTTTAAGTCCTCTGAAATTATGCCATAAACATAACAAAAGTTAAAAAATACCTTTTCTTTTTTGATATGTTAGCAGAAATGGCTATGTATATAAAGCAGTGTTTAAGCAATCTAAGTGATGGGTTATTTAGAAAATACACAGATTTTTCTTCTTAATTTAATCTAAATTGAATCAGATTTTACAAGTAAGCACTAATGGCAGTTTAAAAGCCTGGTAAAAGCAGAATGAGTGCGGAATGTTATAATACCTTATGCTTCTGTAGTTTTTCCCTTGAATGAATGTAAGAACTGTGTTAATGCAGTATTTCTTGCCTGCCTGTTTATCAAACCACGGTAGGGTCAGACTTTCTGGGACTAAACTGGTAGCCTTTGAGTATAAAGAATGTCAGGTAAATGGATGTAAATTGTCTTTGTCTTGACCTCAGGGCTCAGACACAGCATCAAGGGACAAGTGTTCCACAAGCCCAGCCCATTAACCAAGAAAGCCCTCTGCCTGTGTATAGGGACAGAAGGTTACCAACAGCATGCAAGTAAAAACCTCACTGTCACTTAGTCACGATTTTTCTTCCACGTGTAAAAGAATGCATTCTGTGTGCCAACATTGTTCAGCTTGCAAATTCTGTCTGCTCAGTTCTAAGACACTGACTATCCACCTAAAGGTCTGATTAAGAAGGAAAAATAGAGTAGTCTCCAGGGGCATACTAATTTCAAGCTTATGTGAGTGTTCCCATAGATAAATTTACCAAGGTTACAATGTGCTTGCCTGGCAATTTATCTAGATTACTGAGAAGAGAGTGCTGTAGGAAAAAACCTTCCCTCAAAGCTAAAATAATCGTTTCTATCCATTAGTTATGAAGAAGTACCTAAAGAAACTCCAATCCAAACAGAACTGTTGAGTGATAAAGATATCAGTACTGCTCTCTCTGAAGGACCTATACTCAGGATGTTAATAGGAAAGAAGGAAGGGAGGGAGAGAGGATGGATGGGAGACAGACAAATAGATGCAAGTAAGACAGTATACTTCCTACTCTAGTTAACCAGCTCTTTTAAAACCAAATTAATTTTGCTAAACCTTGTACTTTCTTTCAGATGTATGGAATATAGGGAAGAGGTTGCTAAATCAGAAATGCTCAGTATTTATTTGAATTAAGACCTTTGTGCTAGGATTGTCATTGAAAGATTTTACCCAGAAAACCTATAAATAAAAAGATTCTGGAATGCTTTCTACCTGATTCATTCAAGTTGTTTATATATGGGCAGACTTCACTCTTTGCTTCTTGGGATCATTTGTTTATTTAATGAACTCCTGATAAGAGCTGGGCACTGTGTTAAGTTGGGAATATAACTGTCAATGAAAACATAAAGGATTCCTGTGCTCTGGAAGATTAGGTATTAGTAGGGGAGACAGATATTAATAAAAATATAACACCCACACAAAAAGGCACCAAGTTATTATAAACACACACATACAAATGTAAATAAAGGTAAATGTAAAAAATAACCACACTATTAGTGTGATGAAGGAAAACTCTGTGCCACAGCAAGCATGTACTTAGTCTAAAGGAACAAGGAAGGAGTTTTAAAAGATGTGGTGTTTGTTTGTAATTATGTGATGGCATGGAGTTAGTTGTTAACTAAAAGTATTGTGGTAATCATTTTGCAGTATATATGTGTACCAAATGTCATGTTGTACACCTTAAACATACACAATATTAAAAGTCAATTATATCTTTAAAAAAGATATTTGAAGAGAGAGTAGAAGAGTTTAGAGGAGATAAACTGGAAGGCAGCAGGAGCATTCAATACGGAGGTACAGCAGTGGGGGAAAGGGAGCCAAGACATCAGAAGGAGGACTGCAGCCCAAAGGAAAACACATCCTAGGGCTGGTTGAGGGTGGAATGGTAGACAGGCTTGTATCATTCAGAGCCTTTTCTTTCCCATTACCTACAAAGAATGTAAAGCATAATAAAAGATTCCAGATGGTTTCCCACAGTGATTTTAAAGTCCATGACATCCTAGGGTTATTATAGTCTCAAATACCTAAAACAAATGATAATTAAACAAACCAAAAAAAGCCCACTGGTTTGCAAATAATAATTTGGAAAAAGATAATCTGAATTTTTAGAATTTTTACCTTACTGAGATTAGAAATGCATGTGCTCAAGTGATTAATGTGAATTATAATTAATGGGTAAACACTTTAAAAGATATAGCTAAATATTTTAATGACTACACACAAATTAGTATTTTATATTTGGAGAGTTCTATATTGTGTTTTTGGTTCAAATAGTCTTGTAGAAATTATTTTTATTTTGTGTTTTGACTGTCTAAAGAATGAATTATTAGGTTTTACATTTGAGCTGTGATACAATTGGCTAAATAGAAATCTTTTAAAATCTCTAAGGTATCTTGCAAAGAGGTCACCAGGAATATAAATAAAGCAGAGAAGAAAAATTGCTTTTAGAAATGTTTGGGCTCTAGAGAGCTGTTTTCTTTTATATTTAATTTAGCTTCCTTGCTGTGACTTCTTGGTTTTTGAAATAATAAAATGAGATCATTTAAATAGATGAAGACAAAATCATTAATTTGTTTGTGATGAACACAGTTGTCAAGGTCTGCCAGAAATAAATATGTCCAAGTATAACACCGCCAGGATTTTTAATAGTAGTTTTTAAATGATTTGTACTGCTATGCCTGCATATCGCCATAAAATTTTTCTAACTACATTAATGTCCTTCCTGGTGAAAACAGTTCTACTTCTGTGTCATTTATGTGAATAGAATTATGAGAATCATAAAGGACATTTCATATTTAAGTACTGAATTTCTGTTTATGAAAAGATATTTTCCCTTTATGCCTATAGGTAAACAATTGTGTTTGGGGTCCTATTTTGAGTTAGCTAGGCCATTCTTAAGTTTTGCTGTGAGTATAGCAAGTGTACAAATATCTACACAGCTGATTTTATTTGCACCTTACTAAATATTTGCTAATATTTGACTAATGTTTGGTTATTTGTCTCACTCTTAACTCCACCTATTACTAGAATAATTTAAATTATTCACATATTATTATTCTTTTTAACATCTTTATTGGAATATAATTGCTTTACAATGGTGTGTTAGTTTCTGCTTTATAACAAAGTGAATCAGCTATACATTTACATATATCCCCATATCTCCTCCCTCTTGCATCTCCCTCCCACCCTCCCTATCCCACCCCTCTAGGTGGACACAAAGCACCACAGACCTGATCTCCCTGTGCTATGCGGCTGCTTCCCACTAGCTAGCTATTTTACATTTGGTAGTGTATATATGTCCATGCCACTCTCTCACTTCGTCCCAGCTTACCCTTCCCCCTCACCATGTCCTCAAGTCCATTCTCTACATCTGTGTCTTTATTCCTGTCCTGACCCTAGGTTCTTCATAACCATTCTTTTTTTTCTTTTAGATTCCATATATATGTGTTAGCATACCGAATTTGTTTTTCTCTTTCTGACTTACTTCATTCTGTATGACAGACTCTAGGGCCATCCACCTCAATACAAATAACTCAATTTCGTTTATTTTTATGGCTGAGTAATATTCCATTGTATATATGTGCCACATCTTCTTTATCCATTAATACGATGATGGACACTTAGGTTGCTTCCATGTCCTGGCTATTGTAAATAGAGCTGCAATGAACATTGTGATACACGACTCTTTTTGAATTATGGTTTTCTCAGGGTATATGCCCAGTAGTGGGATTGCTGGGTCGTATGGTAGTTCTATTTTTAGTGTTTTAAGGAACGTCCATACTGTTCTCCATAATGGCTGTATCAATTTACATTCCCACCAACAGTGCAAGAGGGTTCCCTTTTCTTCACACCCTCTCCAGCATTTATCGTTTGTAGATTTTTTGATGATGGCCCATTCTGACTGGTGTGAGGTGATACCTCATTGTAGTTTTGATTTGCATTTCTCTAATGATTAGTGATGTTGAGCATCCTTCCATGTGTTTCTTGGAAATCTGTATATCTTCTTTGGAGAAATGTCTGTTTAGGTCTTCTGCCCATTTTGGGATTAGGTTGTTTGCTTTTTTGATATTGAGCTGCATGAGCTGCTTGTGAATTTTGGAGATTAATCCTTTGTCAGTTGCTTCATTTGCAAATATTTTCTCCCATTCTGAGGGTTGCCTTTTCATCTTGTTGATGGTTTCCTTTGCTGTGCAAAAGCTTTTAAGTTTCATTAGGTCCCATTTGTTTATTTTTATTTCCATTTCCCTAGGAGGTGGACCAAAAAGGATCTTGCTGTGATATTAGTTTTTCTTTTATACTGTTAGGACATGTAAAATTTTAAGAAATTTGATACTGATCATAATTTGAAGATTTATCCAGATATGAGTGTTCCAGGTTTCCATTTTTTTTATAATAATTGGGCATGTTTCCATTTTAAGGTTATATTTAGCTCTTCTACTTCAGAACATTTAAACTTTAATTGATATTTTACAGAATTTCAGGGATTTATTTAGTTTTTCAAATCTCAAACGTCCATTAGCCATAAAATCCATGCTTACTTTTAACAATAGCTATTTTAATTCCTTTGGAAAATGCTATTATTTTTCAACATACCTTTTTTAATGAGAAATTTAAATGTAAAAATAAAAAAAGTAAGGAATATAAGTACAGTTGTGTGTTTGTACCATGGATTAGAGAATTGATTTTTAGAAGCCAAGTGATGCACGTATGTACTGTTCTATCTATTCTTTTTTCATGCCCACACATATATAACATGCAATTCTCTGTCTTATACATCTCTCCTGGTATTTTTTTCTAGTGCTTTGTATAGAGTAGTTATTTAATAATAATATTTGTTGGTAGAGATGAAGAAGGAATGGACAAATCAGAGTGTCTCTGTGGGACAAGTTAGCAAAGATTTCATAGAAAGTGTTGGGGAAAACCATCCATACTACAGATGTTTATTAATCATGGATGGTGTAACTTTTTGACCAAAATGTTATCTAAATTTTTTCACAGAATTGTAGAGGTAAAAGTGACCTTATAAAGCAAAAAAGTAAATTTTTTTCTTGTATGTGTGCATGTTTTTTTTGGAGGGTGGGGAATGAAAGGGAGGAGAAATAATTTGCATAGCTTGAATTTGAAAAAAAAGAAATCCCTGCGTACTTTAACAACTATCAGATTTTCAGCATTTATAGGCTAATTAGAGAGCCCGCCCTTTTTTAAAAATATGCAGTATCATTTGACTTTTGGCATCCATTTGCATCGAAGTAGCCCGCACTCACCAGGCTGCTCGTGGCTATTGACACCACAGCAGAGACCTCACTTTGATGTCTTCCTGATTCCCACTGATAGATCTGTTGCATTAGGCCTCCATGCCTAAGTGTTGAAACACAGCCCATTAATTCCATGGAGCTTCTGTCATTTATAATAAACAGGCTTACATTCCCCTTAAAATCATAGAAATCTAGACTCTGAGGGTGCAAGGTTCATCTTGTCTATTTTCCTTGCGAACCCCCATAGGAAACTTGATTTCTATTTGGTATAAAATCCCTGTTTCCTGCTATCTATATTATTTATGACACCCTTGCTAATACGATCTCCCTAGGAACCCATGTCTATTATTTAAAAATGTAATCCTATTTTGAGATTAAAGGTTTGAATGCTCTTCATTTTCCTTTAAATTATCTTAAATTATCTGTTTATTAAAAATATAATTTTGATTGTTGCAGCATAGGACAGAGTAGTGAGATGTAGAAGTCAGTCGTTAATATCATCTGAAATGATAGGACCTTCCATATTGATTGCCGTACTGACTATTGCAAACAACTTCCTTATATCAAGTCGATACTTGGTTTCTTCCCGTAGAATCCATTTACACCTGTTATAGTCTATTCATAAAGAATGTATATCATTCCTCTCCCCATGACAATCCTTCTGCTATTTGAGAACTTCTTTTTCTTTAAAACATCTTATCTTTCCAAGTTAGACATTCTCAGTCACTTCAACATTTCCTTGTCATCCTGTTTGTCATTGCACACCACCCTCCCTCGCCCTTTTTAAATTACTTTAAAAGTGTGGCATCCTAGATTATGTCATATCTTTCAGATGTTGTCTGCACAATGAACAGTGGCATGGGACTATAACTGCCCTGCCCAGGCCTACATAGGACACTCCCAATAATGTAGCCTAAAATTGAGTGAAGTTGTTTCAGTTTTATCACATTTTTCATATGCATTGACTTTATTGCTCATTAAAATACCTATGTTAAACTTCCTTCTATCTACAGTATATATTTATTTAGTTGAGTGTATGTACATTTTTTTTTTTAACCAAAGGAATGATTTTACAGGTTTGGGTACTGTCATCTACTTAGAGTCAACAAAATACTTGATAAGCAAGGAATGTAAATATATTTTTGCCTTCCTTTTTTTTTTTTTTTTTTCTAACATTAAGTCATTCTTAATATCCACCTGGGTCCTACCTCTATAATGTCATTTATTTCTCCAGATGCAATGAGAATGGGTTAGTACTAAGAGATAAGCATAAGAGGGTAGAGAAGCTCTTTTACACGAACATGAATGAGGGAACAGCCTCAAATTATAGAATAAATATTTATTGAAGATTTATTGTATAATACTATAGTAAGGTAAGCTAAGAGTGGAATAAAAAATAATTAAAAGAAACACAGTGAATCCCCAGTCTTAGGAAATGTTTTATACATATTATAGGAAAATATATACATAAAATAAAGGACTATTTCTGAGCAAATATATTTGAACAAATATAAAGCAAATTCAAAAGGGCAAAATGTATAATTGAATGGCAAAGGATGGGAACTAAGGAGATATTCTGAACAGGATATGAATAGCTACACAAAGCATCCTTGAAGAGTTTATGTTTGCATATCTTGGAAGAAATGTTCAAGGGCAAGACTTCCAAAAAACTGTGGTATGTTGAAATAGTGTTCTTCCTATTACTAGAAATAGACTGATCTGATTAATCATATTTCTGATGATCATGGTGGGAATTCATGAATTTTCTGACAGGTCTGCTACCTGATCTCTGCATTCTCTCTACCTTTGATATCCTATGACAAAGAAAGTAAAGAATAAAGTTTCTTAAAAATCGTTTCTCTCTTTACCTACAGCTGTGCTTAGATATCTCAAAGAAATCGGAAACATAAAGTCTGACCTCACAGGAAATTACCAAAAATGAAAGAATAGTGCAGTAGTATGTTAAACAATGATTTGCCACACCACCTGGAATTGGCAAGTAAGAAGTCATGTTTTTCACAGATCCATGTAGGCCAGTAACGTCAGATTAGTTTTCTTTAAGAGGTGTAAATTGAGTGGTGCTTTGAAAGCAGAGAATGAAAGTAAGATTGATATTCCAGGGGAGACTTTCAGTAGACAGTGAGCCATGGAAACATAAAGCAACAGGAGAGAGAAGAGGATGATGAGAAAGCCATCTTCATGTCATCTCACCCTAGGTCAGGACCTTATTCACTCTAAAGGGCTTGGCCATCCCAGAAGTTGTGAAGGGCCCAGGCTATTTCTAGAGTGGTGCCTTTCAACTAATGCTGGCTTATAGTTCCAATTTCATGCTGATTGCCAACTAGTCTTCATACCTTTAGTCTCCCATTGATACTCATCTTTGGGGTCCTTAGCCTTTAATCATCCAACACACCATGTCAGATCAATCTTCTGAAAATACTACTGTGTTTAAGAATCTGTAATTATGGTCAGTAGTCCATGTCTATTCCATATAGACTGATGGTAAATTTCATCCATAGTAATATTGCTAATAGTTATTTATTGAAGATTTAACATGTATAAGGAACTGACCAAACATCTTCCATGCATTACTTAATTCTCATAAAAATCCCTATGAAATTGGCAACTTAACTTTAGGACACACAGTCTAGTATTTGATAGTATGATGCCTGTATCTGTTCATTCATTCGATTACTCATTCAACAAATATTTATTAAATGTATATTATACATTGGGCACTAATGTAGGATGGTAGATCTCAACTGGGGACAGTTTTGCCCCCTAGGAGATGTTTGGCAATGTTTGGAGATATTTTTGTTTGTTACACCTGAGGGGAGTGGCTACTGACAGCTGTGGGGTAGAGGTCAGGGATGCCACTAAACCTACTATGCACAGAGCAGCCCCCCACAGCAAAGGATTATCTGGACCCACATGTCCATCGTGCTGAGGCTGAGGAATCATGATGTAAGGTTAACACATATCAGGCCTAACAAATCACACACATCTCTGCCCTTGTAGAGCTTGTTATTAGTTTGGAAAGCAGATATAAAATCAGTAACCACAAAATTAAATACATAGGTATTAAATGTGATAAATCAATGGAAAATAATATATAGGGTGCTATAAAAGAATAAAACTGGAGGGGTTAATTTAGATTCTGTTTCAGGGAAGTGCCAGGGAAACCTTTTAGAAAGAAATATTTAAACTGAAATCTAATGGAAAAATAAGAGTTCACAAGGCTAAGCATGTGCAGAGGATCTGAAGAGCGAAGGAACATTATACTTTCGAAGAGCAGGAGAAAAGCCAGTGGGAATGGACCAGAGTGAACTGGGTGTGTGTAGATGAGACAGGAGCTGGTCTTTGATTGTCTTATGTATATGTCTTTTCTCTCTAATAAGTTTGCAGATTCCCATGAGGAGAACATAACAAATACAGTATTCATTTTCTATCCTATGGAGCACTTTGAACAATATTGGGACATAATAGGTACACAATAACTTCTTGCTAACTTGACTCGTGCATTTTTCCAAGAAATCCAATTTCTAGATTGTATTACGCCTGTTTCCACTTTGGGGGAATTGTATTGCCTTTGACAATCTTTCTGATTAATTCAGGGATTGCTTCCCATTGAGGACTCAGCCTAAGCACTGCCATTTGTCAGGCACTCACCGTGTCTGCAGACTGCCTGGGGCTGCACTAAGCTTTTTATATAACCACTATTAGTAAATCACTTCTTGTCAGCTGGCCTTATTTTGGAATTTGAATAAAAACTATAGATCATGTTATTCTTCCTGAAGAATTCTTACTAAGTACCATTTTCCTCTACTAAGTATTTGTAAATTATTTAAATGTTAGGACAAATAGTCACTTTACTATATGAAGAATTCAGATGGTTTATAAGATCCTGAATTATCACAATCCACTTAATACTTGGAGTAAGCTAATATAAATACTCATAAAATATATAATAAAGAAAAACCCTTTGGAATCTGAGATTTTCGTATGAAACAATTTTCAACTATTAACATTGGAGGATGAATTTTTCAAAGGTCCTCTTAGACAAAGGGAAATGTCCTAAAAAGAATACTTTGTGTTCATTCCAAATACTCCCTGAATTTATATTATATTTTGTAAAGTAAGTGAAGGTGTCAATTTAGATCAGTGAATTCAAAAATTCTTCACATTTTTAAAAAATGATTAATACATACTTCTTTATAATTTTAAATAAAATTTAAAATCATCTTGGGCCGAACTGGAATTTTGATTAAGCTTCTTCTAGAGAAATAAATGACTGATCTTTAAAAATTCATAAAAGGAATGACCTGTTTTTATTGTAATAGGTAAATAAAACACCTCTGTGAACAGCTATATATCCCATACATAGTTGATCTCCTGCAACTTAAGTATGCTGAATTTTAATATTTTGTTAGATTACTTTCTAAAGTGTTTCTTGGTATATTTAGCATATAATCAGTGTTCTGTGTGCTCCATAAATATTTATTGTGACAGGATGAATAAATAATCATTAAAGGGCTAATTGTGTCATATACTCTGAAATATAAATTGACAAATTGTGTGTGTGTGTGTGTGTGTGTGTGTGTGTGTATATATATATATATATATATATATATATACACATACATACAAATACACAGAGCCTTTTTCATATCATTTTAATAAAACTTTTGCTTTGGGCAATATTTAAATTTAGAGAAATTTTAAAAATCTCTATCACTTTGCTCTTTTCTTCATTCTCTTGATTCATGAATTGCTTGCTTTCTGGAGTTAGCCTGATATTCTTCCAAGGCAGCAAAAATGGTGCAAACTTATCAAAAGGTCAGTTCAAGCTCATGTTCCTTTGGCCTCTTGCCACCCAGGGATAAGGTTCCTGGCAGAGGACTATATAGTCACTTCAGAGAATACTTTTGTTTGAAGGAGTAAAAAGGAACAAAATATATGAAAAATTCATGGTCCTTCATTGGCATGCATACTGTTATTCGATTTTCATCAGACAGTAAATGAGAAGAACCTGAAGTCTTGTCTGTGTTAACAGAGCTCTTTTAGATGCTGGACGGCCCCTGTAAATAAAGACTCAGCATGTCATGAAAAATTCTACCGCTGCATACAAGAATAGACTTTGTCACATTGGGGCCTAAATATAGGCAGTGATTTTCATGACTGGCCACTATTAATAAAACATTTACGTTAATAACAAAATGCATGGAAGAGGAGATGCATCATGAGATAAAGTTACCATATAGGGTCCAGAGGCAGGTGTGAGATTTACAGTTCATTAGGCATACTGATTACATTCAGAATTAAATTAATATAGAGAGATAAGAAGAATATCAGTTTTTGCAAGTATATTTTGTAAAGCACTTTCTGCCTAATCTTTGAGCTAAGTGCTGCAGGTGAGGTTGAGGAATTTTCTATCTATAACAAAATTTAAAACATATTGAATTGAATTGCAGTGACATACCTTAAATATTCAGCTTTCTCTAAATGATAATCATCTTTAAGTCATATATATGTCAATGAGAGGCAGTGTGTGATTTATGATATTAGAACAGCATAGCACGTTAGAGCTGAAAGTTAGAAATCATCTAAAATTGTCTGCTTCATTTTGCAGGTGATGAAACTGACACCAGTAGAGTCAAATGATTTCTCACATTTTCATGATAAATTTCTAAACTTTTTTTTCATTATTTCCTCCCTCTACCAATCTATTTAGCTTCTTATTATCACAGAAAAAAAAATTAAATATCACACTTTCACTTTTAGAATTCTAAAATTAAGCTTTTGTCCATTGCTTCTTATTTATTATTTAGTAATGTCCAGGTTAATATCATTGCAAAAACATAACAATGGGCTTATGTAAATACATGATCTATTTCATATAGATGACTTGTTTTGGGAGTAGGGAAAAATGTGCTAAAGGGCTCAACATGCATTTTGCAATATGTAAGAGACAGGCATTTTTATTTAGCGGTTGATCTGTTGCTTTTAGCCATGAAGCAAGGAATGTGCTTTGGTTTGCTTTTCTCACAGCTACATTCCTCATATGTCTGAGTGACACAAATAGACAGGCTGACAACAGATTTATTACCTAAAGCTCAGCTGAAAAATTAAATGATACAGCTAAAAGTCATAGTCTGCCTGAGCACCCTCTTGCCATTACAGGAGTGAGTGAGCACTAAAAAACCCAGAATAATAAAGTGGTGAACTATTTGGGAGAAAAAGAAATTGGGAATAAATCACTAATTTGATCATTCTTGAGTGACTGACTAAAACAGGGAAATAATTCTTTAAAAATCTGTCCATCTTTAAATTCTTTGCCTTTCTAGTCCTTTCCAGTAATCTATTAGGTTATCTCCCCACATTTTTAAAATGTGATAGACTTTTTTAATAGGAATTTTCCATCTTTCCTCAGATTATCTGTTGAGCATTACTGGAAGCTCGTTTCAGCAGAATGGTATGTGAAGGTATTCACCAGACTGAAGTTAGAGGCCAGAAGAATGTTTAATTTACATATTTTCAGATGATACTGCATATATTAAATACATAATTTAAGGTAGCTAAAAATAATCATTTGTACAATAAAATTGGCAAGACCATTAAATTTTTCTTATTTTTTTTATTGAATGTCATAATAATTTCTGAAATGAGATTGACTCAAAAGCTTCCTTTTAAAATATGAGCCAAATTAGCATTCTGTATTTGGTACAACGACGGTCTTGAATTCCACTTTTTTGGAGGTAGTTTTGCATGTCTTTCTTTTATATTGTTTCAAAAGGAACATTTAATGACTCTTGTGTTATTTTTTTTAATTTCCACAATCATGATAGAATTATAAGGAAATGAAAATATGTTCAAGTCTGGGAAATTTTGGTTGGTTTGAACAACATGCCCAAAGGTAAAACTAATCTCATGTCTTATTATGTGCCAATACTTTCTTCTTTTTTATGATTAAGTTAAAAAATTATTTACAAGAGTTGCAGGATGCATTATCCCAGTGTACTTATACAGTGAGGGTGAAATAACATGAACAGAATAAAAATATCTTTACTTTGAGTGCCACTTAGGTAAGAAGTATGTATGATCACAGAAGTATATCTTCTCGGATATACTTCTCGGATATATCGGAAGGAGCTACATCCGAAATCACTGAATTTTTTTTTTTTTTCCAGAGGTAGAATACAGGTGAAAGAGTTGGGAGTGGGGAGAGGTGGGCAAAATAGTTTTGACAGTTTGCTCTTCCATCTAAAAGCCTCAAAGTTCTCTAATGTATTTATTCAGAATTATCCTCGCATGATATTGCTCTTTATGGTTGTCTGATTTGCTTATGTGATACTTTCTCTATCTTAGGTTAAAAACAGAATGAATGCAATAGAGCTGTGGAGTCTTTTTTGATGAATAGAAACATTAGTGGAAATCTAATAAATTCAGACATAAAATATTGATTGATCTTTCTCTACTTATTCTCGTGAATTCTTTTAAAATTACAACATCTTATATTTTCAATATTACATGAAAAGCAAAATATAAGGCTAAAGTTTGCTCTCCAAATTATGACTGATTTATCCTTTGTGACGCTGAAGGTCAAATTCTTTTATTGAGTAATTATAGTAATGTTTAACATGACAAAATGCTCAGATAGCCTAGGATAATAATGAACCAACCTGGTGCCAAGAGGAAAACTGTCTTTTTATACTTTCAACTATGTTCTTTATTCCCTCAGGTATTTAAAATACAGTGGAAATGTTAGTAGAATCCAGATATACTAATTTTTTGTCTTTCTCTTTACTTCTACAACATGTGACTCTTAAGAGAATAAACCCTTTAGATAAGTAATCACTACAATTATTCAATATGTCATAATATTAGTAGGTCTAGATCTGCATGCCTCTAATGTGTTTGTGCATGGAGAGCTACCCTCCTCAGAAACCCCTAGCAATCATTTCTCCTGAATATAACTGGAACAATATTATACAATGTGTTCACACCTATTCACAGGCCAGCACTACCATTTGCAAGGCATGGAACAAGAGAACAAATGGAAGCCCACATACAATAGGTCTTAATATTTAAAATTTTCAAATCATGCTAAGAAACTGTAAATTAAAATATGTTTGAATTGACTACCTTGACAAATTTGACAAATATATCGCCCTGATGATCTGGAAGAATTGGTTTGAATTTAGGGTACTCGGATTCCTTTGAATTCCTCACTTAGCATCGTGATGCAGATAGAGCTGGCCCCTTGTCCCTATCCATTCACTCTTCTACCCCAGACTACATCTTTTGTAAGAAGAGTCTTTGCTTGAAAGTGTGGATGTCCCAGATCATATGTCAGTTCTGCACGCACACCCGTAAAGACAATTACCTGTTAGTTTAGCAGTGGGCAAACCAGAGGAGAGACCCAGTTGAATTCTGAAATGACTTGATGACCTTTGGATAGCTAGTTCCAGGGTCTTGTGTACCTGGAACATAGTTGGAGCCTTGCTATTCAAAATGGCCCCCTACAAGCAGAATCAGTAAAACCGGGAATCTTGCTAGAAATGTGGAATCTCTGGCTGCACCTCAGAATTACTTAGTCAGAATCTTTGTTTTAAAGGATCCCCAGTGATTCCTGTGTGCATCAGTGTTTGAGACCCATTGGTATAAAAGATGGCAGTGTGGTTGGCAGGGACTCCAGCTGGGCACATCTCCTTTGCCTCTCAGATTTTTCTCTCTCTGATATCACTAACTTCCAAATATAGGCTATAAGGTACATAAAGATGTATCTTAGTCACCACTGTAGCAACTGGCTATATTGTTTGTTTGTTTGTTTTTTTTGCGGTACGCAAGCCTCTCACTGTTGTCGCCTCTCCCGTTGCGGAGCACAGGCTCCAGACGCCCAGGCTCAGCGGCCATGGCTCACGGGCCCAGCCGCTCCGCGGCATGTGGGATCTTCCGGGACCGGGGCACGAACCCGTGTCCCCTGCATCAGCAAGCGGACTCTCAACCACTGCGCCACCAGGGAAGCCCTGTTTTGTTTTTTGAATAAAATTTCAGACCAAAGACATGTTCTAATAGAATAATTTAAATATATAATTCAAACATCCTGTCTCATACTGATAGGAAATAATGATTGTAATAGGAGGCCTCAATTTAAACAATCAAATGATTTATTTGGCTGTAAAGATTTAACTTATTATTATTTGTTTTCTCCTTAACGGCATAAGGCCAAGTTCTGTTCTATACATGTAAATACATACATTTTGCTACCTGAAGTATATAAGCAGCTGTTGATTATAGCCCAACTGCTAGCTGCATAAATGCACAGACTACAACCCAGTTCCTTATGTTTAGCATCTAATGTATTTCTAACATTGAAGACTACAGTTAATCATTGATGCTTTTTTTTTAAATTTTAGTTTTACTTCAAGTCTTTCTTTACTTTCTGCCAACATTAATCATGTACATATAGAAAAAAATCAATATGATGGCCATGTTTGTGGTCTCAGTTGCCTTACATGTATTTTTAAAATAACAACACTGGTTGAAATCCTTAAAATGTTAATGAATTTTTATATTAAATATTTAGAAATATAAGGACTTCCCTGGTGGTGCAGTGGTTAAGAATCCTCCTGCCAATGCAGGGGACATGGGTTTGAACCCTGGTCTGGGAGGTTCCCACATGCCACGGAGCAACTAAGCCCATGTGCCACAACTACTGAGGCTGCATTCTTGAGCCCACGAGCCACAACTACTGAGCCTGCGTGCCACAACTACTGAAGTCCACATGCCTAGAGCCAGTGCTCTGCAACAAGAGAACCACCACAATAAGAAGCCCGTGCACTGCAACGAAGAGTAGCCTCCACTCGCCGCAACTAGAGAAAGCCCACGTGCAGTAACAAACACCCAACATGGACAAAAATAAATTAATTAATTTAAAAAAAAATTAGAAGTATACATTTATCTTTAAGGTTTATGTGATTGATGACACTATTTTTGATGTTGAATATTGACTTCTATACCAAGAAGAATTACTATTAGAGGGCTAGCAGTATTTGGCCTTAAAAATTATTAATGACTATGTAATTAATTACTTAAAATATTAAAATGTTTAAATCATTTATGTTCATTTTATATAATCAAGTATGGTTCCAAAAATTTGGTTTAGAATATTCTAATTTGCTGTCACGTATCTAGTTAAAATGTAGTATATGTTAAAAATAGACCTCAACTGAATTAAAATAGTATTATATATCATACAAGTAACATATGTATATATATTTGATAATTACATTTACTAGATCAACTGAATTTTAACCTCATTAATTATGATTAGTGACCTATAGACTAGAACATTCAAAATGATTTATAGTTAGGAAACTTAAAAGAATGCAGTTATAATAAGTAAAACATAATTAGTCCAGCCAACGTTTATTTTATTCATAATTGTTAATAATCTTCTTTAACTTTATGTAAGTTAGGAGACACACAAGCAAAGAAAATAAAAGATTGTGGAGATAAAAATGATAATGGTGAAAAAGAAGTAATTAAAAATGTGGTAAGGGAAAAATATGATAGAATGGACTTCTGCTTCATGTAAGAATGAAAGATTTGGTAGAAATAATATAATTCAAGAGGAAATAAAGGACATTTGGAATTTTTACATTCTTAGAAGGAAATATGTGTATAAATGCTGTGATTGATTAATAAGTAATATTTGGTGCGTTTTATTTTATTCTACTCCTTGGAAGAGGAAGACATTCCAAAGTAGAATAAATCAATGTGCCATTGTGAGAATATGAAATTGAAATGTGTGGATCACCTAGATATGCATAGTTCTCCCACTGCTTCAGCTTCAACAGTCTAGAATTCCTCAGCTTGATTTTACAGAAAGCTAGCCATTCTAAAACACAGGGAGTTGTGGGCCATAGGTCTAAAATAGGCACCAGGTATATACATATTCACTCAAAACTCAATAATAAGATAAATACACATTTAAAATTATGTAGAAGGCTTGGACAATCACTTCATCAAAGAAAGATATTTTATGGCAAAGAGGCAAATGAATAGATGCTTCACATCATTTGTCATTAGGAAATGCAAATTAAAACCACAGTGAGTTACTATTACATACCTATTATAATAAGTGAAGAAGTCTGAGCATACCAGTTGTTGGTGAGGATATCAAGGGACTATAACTCAAACTATTGCTGGAAATGAAAAATGCTACAACCACTTTGGTAAACCATTTGGAAGGTTTTAAAAATTAAACACACTCTTATCATATGACCCAGGCTTTCCACTCCTAGGAATTTACCCTAGAAAAATGAAAACATATGTTCATGCCAAGACTTGGATGTAAATGTTCATAGTAACTATACTTTTAATAGCCCAAAACTGTAAACAACCCAAATGTCCATCAGCAAGTGAATGGATAAACAAATTGTGGTATACCCATACAAAGAAATACTACTCAGAAATGCAAAGGAAAGATCTGTCAATGCATACAACAGGATGAATCTCAGTGTTACTGAGTGAAAGAATCCTGCCCAAAAAAGAAGCATGTATTGTATGATTCAATTTATAAAATTCTAGAAAAAGAAAGCTAAACTATAATGACAGATCAGTGGTGCCTGGGGATGAAGGTAGGGGTAGGGAAAGGCAGGAGGATGGCATCAAATTGAAGGCTTTTTAAGTATGTGCAATTTATTGTATGTAATTTTTATACCTCAAGCTATTTTAGAAAATACTGCAAAGATAAAATAATGAAAAGTTGGGCACCAATGCAAAACAATAAAACATAATATAGGTCAACATTCTATATTTATATGTAATATATGTGTATGTGTGTGTAAGTGTGTGTGTGTGTGTGTGTGGAGAGAGAGAGAGAGAGAAGGAGAGAGAGATGGAGAGTGAAATATAAAGTGAGGATAGAAAAAAAAAAGTGAGGTTAGGGTGGAGGCATCATAGAAGACAGTTAAGATGATGTAGTTCAGGATGGTTGACTGGAGCATAGGTTATCAAGAGTTACTGAGGACAGAATAAATAAGTACAGAAAGACGGGTTGAGGCTGTATTGCATCATGATATGGATTTTTCATTGAAAATAAGGAACTGCTGGGTCATGACATGTTTAGAGCTATTCTTTAGGAATTTCTATGGTTGAGGTATAGATTTGATTAAAAAAAAAAGAAAAGATACTGAAAATGAGCAGATGGTTTATGAGGCAACTATAAAGGTGTAGGAATAGCCAATAAAATCCAACTGTGCTTAAAGGCAGGGTCTTTGGAGAACATGATGAATAAGGCATGATTCTTCTTCCCAAAGACACACATATGAAATACAAGTATGAAGTTATTTATGAAGTAATGAAAAGCTTGGTAGGATCAGGACAACAGGAATGGAAAAACAGAGCAGGTTCTAAAAAATTATTGGAAAGTACAGCATTTGGATATGATTGGTTCTGGACAAGAAGAGAAGCCAGGGATGACTGAGGTTCTATGCTGACAGTCTCTAAGGAGTGATACAAGGGGAATGTGATAGGCAGTTGATTAGGAAGGTGTTGCTTCATGACTTTTCTACTATGGGAGAGGAGATAGTAGAGCTTTCTCAGGATTGGGGCTGATGAATTAATGATGTTGAATTAGCAACAACTATCCCATTGGGCAAATTAGAAAAAGGTCCCTCCTCCCTGGCAGGCAGGTGCATGCTGTTGGGTGTAGCGCTTGGCAAGAGGATAGTCGTTTTGGGAGAAGCAAAGAAAAGCTTTCCTTAGACTCCACACAGCCAGCTCCAGGGCCATGTCTTGGCCAATTAGGTGCAGGTTGAAATTCAGCCAAATGTGTTTATGCAGTGCACACTGCGAACTACCTAGCAATTCTGTATAAAGGTGATTTGAGCTGCAAGTTTTGTGAAATCTTGATTTTATGATACTAAAAGAAAATGTTGAAGTCATTAAAGAAAAAAAACAAAAGGAAGTCAAATATCCAGGTATAGAAATATGGAGAAAAGGTATGAGCATGTTACAATTTTTAGAATATATTCAAATATTTTAACCCCTAGTCCTTCTTTTTAATTAGTTCAACCTGGAGTTTTCATCTTTCTTTTGTGTTACTTTTTTTTTTTTAAATTTTGAAATTTGGTCTGGTGAAATGATCAATCTAACTATCAATTGATCTAACACATTCAGTTTATATACAATTGGTATTCAATAACTTACCCTTATTTTCTATTCTAAGGACCAGAGGCCATTAGGGTTTCTTTAGCTATCAGATAAGAAACATTCAGTATATAGCCCTATTTCAGTACTTATTCCAATTCTAGTTCATTCTTCCTGAGGTAAGCTCATTAGTTTATTTCGGTGGTGCAGATTGAAAGGATACCTTCACTTTCTCCTAATTCCCACCCTACCAGTCCTAAACTACAGAAAAATTACAAAAAAAGGAAGATATTTTCTTGAGAAATAGATATAAGTACATGGATGACTGGCTCTTGGTTGTTTCTTTGAAATTCCAGGGATAGACATTTCTAATATCCTTTTAAACAAACATATAGTGTTTTTTGTAAAAGATATCAGATCTGTCTTGAGACTAAGGAGTAGTTTGTCTTTCTTATCATCTGTTACGACGACAACAACAGTGATTTAAATAAAATATAAAACAAAACATATGAGTTGTTTTACAGACTGAACTGTGTTGCTCCCACCCCCAAATTCACAGTTAGAGCCCTTACCCTTAACATGACTCTATTTGGAGATGGGGCCTTTAAAGAGGCAGTTAAGATTAAATGAGGTCATAAGGGTGGGGCTTTAATCCAATATGACCAGTGTCCTTAAAAGAAGAGGGAAAGACACCAGGGAGGCATGCTCACAGAGAAAAGGCTATGTGAGGACACAGTAAGAAGCAGCTATCTATAAGCCAAGGAGAGTGGGCTTAGGAAAAACCAACCCTGCCAGCACCATGTTCTTGAACTTACAGTCTCCAGAACTGTGAGAAAATAAATTTTTGTTGTTTGGCCCACCCTCTCCTCAAAAATGTCAGAATAATTGCTTAACTATTTATTGTTAATGGTGATGATTTTTTTATTTCTAAAAGAAGTGAAAAATTTATATATTATAATACATATACACACATATATATAACACAGTTATATCCTTTGTCTATTAACATTAGATGCATTAACAAATTTCTGTCAATTTTGTGTTAACATTTCACTTCAGTTGATAGAGAAATTTTAGAAATTATGCATGTATATATTATTTGCCTTGCCGTTTTGAAGTTAAGAAGACATTATCAAAGGTACAATAAATAGGAAGTTATAGGAAGTTGAAGAGTCTTCTTAGGTCAAGGACTCTAATCCTGTTTTTAATTCTGGGCTTTTTCATTCTTCTTTTGTTGGACTTCCTTTGTTTTGAAGTTTGTAGTACCTAATATTTTCCAAAAACTATATATTAAAAATTGAATGAGCCAAAAAAAGTATTGTTTTGCCCTTCAGTATAAATAAACATTTTGCCTCCTTATTTATATTTTTCTTGGCATAGTTTATTTCAGGCCTCTATCATACCCTGTTTGAACTATTACAAGAACCTCCTAAGTGGTCTAATTTTCTTCATTCTTTATACTGATGACAGAGTCCCTCTCTCAGAACATAACATTCATTGTGCTAATATTTTACTCAAGAAAAAACATAAAAAACAAAAATTCATAATAAGTAAGGTGTTTCTAGAATCTACAAAGTACAGTTCAATTAATTGGCATAATATTACGGTCCTTCATTTTATCTTTTGGCTCTGAACTTCCTTACAATGTCCTCATGTACTTTAGAGCCCAGAGTGGAAGAGTGTAAGACTCCATGTTCAAATACTTCTATTTGCTTGCGTTGTTACTGAGGCTTGAAGTACTCTTCTACCCCACTTCTGCTTATTAAGATACTGCTTATTTTTCAAATTTGAGCTCTCGTAACACTCCTTCTGATAGGATTCTCCCACCATCATAGTGAAAATAAATTGCTTCTCACATTTGATCTAATCCATCCTGGTTTATAACTCTGTTATAACCATCACATACCATATTGCATTATTAATTGTGGTCTCTTTGGTGAACTTAAATTTCTCAAAGAACTTTCTTGTTTCTGTGAAATAAGAGTAGGGAATGGATTGTATATGTTCAGTAAATTGACCTCAAGTTTTAAAGTTATCTGTATTTTAAAGAATATTGCACATAAAATAATTGAAGTATAGTGTCATGTGGAAACATAAGCTGAATTTTAGGTATGTTTTATAACAACATGTTAGAAGCATATAGTTTTCCCATTTAGTGATTGGAATTCCTAGTAATTAATATTTATGCGTGAAATACTTTTGTTAATTGGTCAGTACGTTCTTTTGCTCCTTGATATTTATGAAATGTTAAAAAATGTATTTATTCTTTAAGTTGTCTTTAGGTTTATTATAAGTGTGATTCTACTGAAAGTATTGGTAATCAATAAGGATTATAACATCTTGTGCATGTCTATATTGGACTATAGTGTCACATAGGTACCAGGTGATGACCTGGGTGGTCTATAAAATCTAGACTATATGCTCAAAAATGTTTCACCTCATCTTAAAAAATAAAGAAATAGATTATATGCTACAGTGTTATATCTGAAATATTTGCACAAACAGAACAGTATTATTAAGGTCGTTGTGACTACATTACAAGTTGGAGATTCAAAACTCTAACTAAACTTGATAGAGCCCTATTTATTGCCACAAGCACTACATTACTAAGTTTCTGTTTGCAGGTATAAGGCAGCTCCATTTAGCTACTCCACATAATATGAACAATATCGCAGCTAGATTATACCTGTCATAGATGAAAGCAATATATTTTTCTCCTAGTAATTCATTCATGGTTTTATACATCCATAATCCCCTAGGGAGTATCATGAATGCACATAATGTTCCCAAATGCTAGATACTGCATTTGTATATGTGATTTAACTGACAGATGTATAAAATCACACACAGCTAGATAACCTCACAACGACTGTACAGCTCTGAATCATGAAAAATGTCAGTTATTCCAGCTGAGGTAGATTACAATATAATCAAAATAATCTAATTCCAATTTATTCTTCTGTTTAATTGCATGTATGCTAAAGATCTTAGAAACAGTAAAACAAATGACCTGTCTTTGAATATTTGTATAATAACACACAGAAACAATGAATAAAGATAAAGAAAAATAATTATGTTTTTGTTGTGATTCCTTAGTGGGGATTATAAGCTGTATAATTCTTGGTGTAGTGCAGCAGTTGTTTATGTGGCAGTTAGGTATTGATAGATATCATCATGGCCTTCCCCTTTCCCTAATGGTGTAAAAGGCAGGGAGATTGAGGTATAGAATAGGTGAGAAGCATATGTGTAGATGCAAACCATTGGTAATGTTCTATTTTTGGGATTGCTGGTATGTTCCCCTTGTTCATTATGTAATACTTTATAACTGATATGTGTATGTGCATACTTTTGTATAGTTCAAATATTATATTTAAAACTCATATAAGAGGGAAAAGGAGTGAGACTGACTTCTTTGCTCCTTTATCCCACATTAGTCATTGAAGTTAGTGTGCGTGTTCTACAAAGGAACCAGGGAGGAATTGGAAGGCTACAACTACCCAATTACTTGTATCTTTGTGTTGCTTGATTCAGTAATAACTTAAAGATCAACTGTAGATGGATTTGACTCATCATTCTCACTGATCAGATCTCGTGACCTTCCCTAGCCTAGTTATCTACCAAAACAGTTAGTGGCTTAAAGAATAGCAATTTTACTATCTCATGATTTTGAGGAACAAGAATTTAGGCAGGTCACTATTGGGGAATTCTACTTTTTATGGCATCAACGAAAGTCACCCACTGATATTCAGCTGGCAAAAGGGCTGGTCTGTAGAGTTCAAGAAAGTGTCGCTCACAACTGACATGTCTGGTACCTTTTGGCTTCTGTTGCATGAGTCTCTTAAGATAGACTCTTAAGTGAAGCCTCAGGCCTCCAAGAGAAGTTTTTTTTTTTAGGAAGTAAGAGGGAAGCGGCAGGGCCTTCCTAGCTTCCGAAGTCATGTGGCATTTCCTTTGCTGCACTCTACTGGCAAAGAGATCACATGATTGCCTAAATTCAAAGGGTCAGGGTAAGACCCATGTCTCAATGAGAGAGGTGTCAAAGAATTTGCAGCCATGTGTTTAATCCACCACACTCATACATACATAGCATTCTGTTTTGTGCCATCATTTTATGAATTCTGTATATCCACCGACTTTTTCAGTCATTTTTCCTAGATGTCTCTCTGCATATCAGATTCTGAACTGGTAAATTCTACCAGGATCCATAATGAAGCTTTGTAAAAAAGTGCCCTCTACTTTATTTATTTTCTTTATGTGTTATTGCCACCATTCAAGGCTCTTTCATCTGTGTAAATTGGTCAGTTGGTCTGTGGTAAACACAGATACATATCTTTCACTACATAGAGAGGTAGAGACAGAGAGAGAGAGATGGATGGAAGGAAGGGAGGGAGGAAGGAAGGAAGGAAGCAAGGAAAGAAGGATCATTTCTATACCTCAGTTGGTGTAGATGCTGCTGGAAACAAAGTCCATGACCTAAGCTTGTGCTTTGGATAGCACAGGGTTGTGCCTCCTGCCACTTTAGCAAATGTGCCTTTAGTCTTCTTGAAATTCCTCTCCAGTGTCACAGGTACTCTCTATTTGTTTGGTCTTTATTTTTCTCCTGTTTCCATTGACCCCCACCCAAAAGCTGCTAGCAACTCTGAGTTGCAGTCAGGAATGCAGCTAATTCTCTCTGCATCATTTTTTTTTCCTTTTCCCCTTTCTTTTCTCTTATTCGTACTGCTGGCTCCTTAGGCTATTCTGGTTCAGCTTCTTGCTATCATTATCACTTTCTTTTTATGTCGTCCACATAAAATTAATTTAAAAAATTAATACATTTTCAAACACAGAACCCCATATTCTCATGATCTGACTACAACAAATTATCAACTCACAATCTATCCGGTTTCATCTTTTCAACGTCTAGATTTTTGTGTTTGTTTCTTTGTTTTTGTTTTTGAAGCAAGCAGTGATATTTCTATCATTTTTTTCTTTATCCATGAGCTTAAATACTTCTATAAAGAGAAAGTTAATTTCATCAATGATTTATATACCTGAATTGCTGTTAATGGGGGAAAGATGGGATAAATGTTTGATACCTGTTTTGTTTGTTTGTATGTTCTTGACAGTTTTAAAAATAACTAGCTGGTTTTCTGGCATCTTCCAGAGAAGTTTGTTTTTGTGTTTGCTTCTTTGTTTTGAGGATCAGTATGTGTTCATAAACTTAAGTATATCTGATGTGTTTTAATCCACTGAGGTAATTACTCAGTCTCATATTTGACCAGTGAGTGCCTCCTCAATTCTTTTGACATAAAATCAGTAGGCTTTTATGGCTTTCCAGCTTTCCAGGCTGTACATTTCTTGTCCCTAAAAGCTATTTATTCAAGAAGTCCCATTTCCTTTTAATGGAAATATATTTAGAGACCTCAAGTTTTGTACTAGAGTTGCTCATTGCTACTAGACTTGCCATTGTTCCTGGGCCTTTTCAGTGACAGTACACGCATAAAAACATACACGCATACACACACGCATACACCTATATATTTTAAGACAAATACATTATGTCTGTGTTTTGATACTTCCAAATCAAATTTTGGACTATAGAGATTCTACTTATTGGTACTAATCTTACCTGCGTTTCCTTGATGCCATAAATGTGATGCAGTTTTCATTCAAGTCAATGAATGAAAACTCAGAAGGGAGATGACCAGAAACTATTTTCATACCCTTCCCTCAAAACCCAAAGAGCTAAATGCCATTCAGACCATTTAAGGATTAGCATTAGGAAAAATGAAAATTTAGGACTCCTTCATTTATCCTACCTTTTTCTCCACTCTTGATGACTAATATTCCTTTAATGGAATTCAGTCAGAATTCTACTGAATGGAGATTAAATACCTATATGCACATACCTAGTATATATGCACTATGTCTAAAATACAGTCATACTAAGAGAATAATCAGTTTATCAATACAAGGGCAAATGGCTTATTAAAGCCTTTCCTGTTTTCAAATGGGGTGATAGACAACCTGCAGTTGGGACAGATTCCTGCTGAACCATGAGGAAGAGAAAAGAGAGTCTGATGATTCTGAACACACTGTAATTCCTGATCCTCAGTTCCTATGGTGGCTTACTGCCCAGTTACACATACAACCCAGCTACAAGAGGCCTAGACAATGAAGAGAAAGAACTGACTGAAGTAAGAGATAAGGATCTACATGGTTGAAAAGAAACATTGAGTAATGAGACATAAGCCTTGCAAGACTTAAAGTTTTTTCTAAATGTGTCCCCATTCACATTCAGCAGAGCCTGGATGACCCAGAACCCCATTTTTCACCCTAATGCAGTTCATGCGGTGTAACAAGAACACTGTCATTCAAAATTCAATAAAGTATTTCCTGAACACCTTCTATATCTACTTTGTAAGAACCAGAACTGTTCTAACTGACCAGTCCTGCCCTGAATAGTTTATGCAATATTTTTAATTTTTTTTTGTAATGAGTCAACTTGCTTTTAATAAAATGTAAGTCCTAGAAGATGCGCTCATCAGAACTGTATTTTAGGTTGAGTCAATACTACGCTATTTAGAGTCTGTAACCACCTCATGTATGGTGGGTGTTTTTTTCTTTTGTGTTTTAAGTGTGTATTATGGCACATATTTCTTAGTCCTGGGTCTTTCTATCTATACACATAAAGGAGTTTTTTAAGGACACTTTTTCTTTTTTCAAGAAATGGATTTACTGATTGGGAATACAAGGAATCCAGGAAGCAGTACAAAGGATAGAACTAAGGCACATCTAAGGAACCTTATCATCTACATATTTCCCCATTCTAGTGTGTTTTTCATTCCTTTCTAGTTTGGCTTCAACTATGTACCATGTAAAATGTTTTGGTTTCAGCTCTTTCACTGGTCACAGTCTCTTAGTTATCCAAGCATACATTTCTAAGAGAATCTGGCTGATCCTTTTCAAAGCAGTGCACTCATATGGTGGAGGAGAAAAGGATTGATTGGACTGTGAGTTTTATGACAACATATATCCATTTGGCCCCTCAGCAAGCATTTCATTGGGGGAGGAGTATCTTACTCTTTTCTCCAGATGAGAGTTGGAGTAAGAGTGGGGAGTCAAGCAACTCTAAGTATGTCTAATACGAGATCTATTTACACAGCAATTATGCGATATATTTACACTAGTCTTTTTTCTTCTGTATTTTAAAGTGAAGTAAAAATATACCTCAGTGGTAAAATATACCTTCTTACCTACTTTACAGTGGGGGGGGGATATTTTTCCTTACAAACCAAAATAACTTGGTATTATATAAATTGGAAAAGTGCCTTAACCACTTTATATATATATATATATATATATATATATATATATATATTTATAGAGCACTTAGGTGTGGTAAAATTATTTTGACTGTTCTCAAAGCAGATACAAGAATGGGGACATACAAAATAACAACATCATTTTGCAGTAAAAAATGGACAAAGATCTCGTTGTTTTCATCTTTTGCTTCTTCAGAGTTAAGGGCCATGCTTGATACATAGCAGGTATTCTATGTTTATTTATTCAAAAACCATCATGAGTGCCTACTACACACTGAGTTCTATATGAGAAAATGGGTTCCTAATAGTGAATAGAGAAAACCAAGCTGTCAGTAAAGGGACAGCAAAGACACAGATAATTTCTATATGAGGACAAAAATGGCACAATAAAAATAGCACAGTTTCTGTGCCATTAGTTTTTGCCAGTCTCTGTTCTGAGTGTTTTATGGATAGATTCATTTATATTTTTACTATAGTTCTACAAGTCATGTACTGTTACTCTCATCCCATTAAATTAGAGTTGAAGAATTTGTGGCACAGAGAGATCAATATCATGCTCAAGTTCACGAGTCAGTGATGAGGCCAGTGCTCTAGACCAGGTGTTAAATGCTTCTAGTGAGTAGATATGTTACATGAACATGACAAGAGACACTGTGTAGGCAATTTTAATAGAAAATTGATCATCTAGTAAACACCTATTCCTGAATTTCCATTCTTTCTATGATGATTCCTCGATTTATCTATGTATACAAGGAGTCAGCCCCTGGTCATAAGCTCTTTGGGGCCTTCATTATGTGTTCTCTTTAACCCCACATGGTGAGACATTTAACAAGACCTGTTTCACAGAACTTCATGCCCTTTGTGAGACTGGCTTATTAAATATTTGTTAACAGTCTGAGAAGTCTGGGATTTGACCCCCAATCCTCACATTCAAAAGGCCTAAAAAAAATAATAATAATAATCTAATTGGAATCTAATTTAACTCCGAAAAATGTATCCTACAGTTTCATATTCCCCTCACATTTTATACTTGATTTATAACGAACCCCTTCTCATTCATATAATTCACTCATTGTGGCATACAGTCTAGAAAAAGTATTCATAAAATATGTATACTAACTGTTAGCATGACCTCAGATTAATCTCTTTAAAAATGTTGCTTAAAACTATATTCACACAAATAAGTTCCTTTTATAGATTCTTTGTCTTTTTATTTTCCTTAGTAAATCTAATAATATGATTAGAGTTGCTCAGATAATCTTCCATCTCAAGGTTTTATTCATTTCTGATTCATTGTGTCTATTATTAAACCCAGCTGTTGATGTTTTAGAACAAACTGATTTCTGAATTAACTCTACATTGTGTTCTATAATAACCCCACTTCAGTATTATCATGGGTTGCTCCCAATTTACTTTTAGATAATTAAAGCCTCTCTTTATTCCTATCCAAGTTGCCTGTTTTATTTCCCAGAACACAAGGATGTGATTTCATTCATGTTGCTCTAGGGGTCTAAAGTTGATAATCATTTTTCTACATCTGCCCTCATCAGTGTCAGCTTGCAAAATATGCTGCTGTGTCCCCATCCCTTGGCTTCCTCTCATTAGCATTCACATTCCCACTGATATAGTGTGTTTTTCTGCCACAAGCCATTCCTTGTTGTTTTCCTGTAAAGTCAGTACTTTAGCATCAGAATTGTCCTAATTTCCCTAGCATATTATATATTTTCCTATTGACTTGTTTATGTGGATTGTTTACATATGACTGCATCTGCTTCAGAATTGATGACATCTATTATTGAAATATGAAAAAAAATATATGTTTCTCAATATCTGAATAAGCAATTCACAAGTTGGTATAGGAAGAGATGAAAATCTAGGTCATCATAAAAAACTTTACTTATATCCCTTTTATTTTCATGATGAAAACCTGAAACATTAAAATTTGTGTATTATTTGTTAGAACAAAGAAAAAGTGGTTTCAATAACTGCCATCACTAATATATTCTAGTGGTTATTTATATATAATATTTGAATGTATACTTATACAAGTGCAGGTATATTTTATATTCTATCTACTTTATAGGTTTCCTTGATATTTTATATACTTTATATTAATATTTAATTACTCTGATTCCTTACCACATATCAACCCCTAAAATGACAACATGAAATAATAAAAGTTTCAAAGAATTTGTGGAATTGCTGATATTCTGTAGTTATGATTTGGAACTGATGTTTTAAATGAAGCTTCCTAGATTTTATACATTAGTCTCATTTTCTTTGATCACCAAAATGCAAATTTCCTAGGAAGACTATGTTATTGTATAGTTTTATTGTAAAATAGGCATTGAAAAATACAGTTGATATCGTTAGGAAATTTCCATAAAGGTAAAAGTCATTATCCTTATTATATGTATGTATTATTTTGTTATTTAATATCTTTCTTATTTGCCTTTTCTTGACCTGAAGAATAACATCTATACCAAAAAGTTCATATATCCAAAAAACAGGAAGGCACATTTTGAGATTGTACAGATTAATTTAATGTTATGTAGTCATATAAAAACACTTCAGTTTTATCTCTTGGAGATATCTAAACCTCTATACTTCCCAACCCCACGATTTTTAACAAGCCAAAATACAGATTCTCTTAGTTGAGCATTTCTAAAACAATTTATCAGTATAATTTGCCTTTTAAAGAATAAGATTTCCTTCACATTTATTTTAATCTCTCTAACAGCATGCACTTGAAAAGAATTAGAGTTAAAATATTAGTAATCCGGATACTCTTACTTTTCTATACTCTCCACCCGTGTTCGATATATCATAAGTACTACCATAACCAGATGTGAAGGGTTTTTTGAAAGCTTTTCTATTTTACAAAAAAAGCGCTTAGGAAAATGGTTGCTTAGGCCTCCTATCACTTGCTGGTAGGGGTATAAGATAGTTATAGTTATTTTTCTGCCTTTAGAATTTCATAAATTTGATTCTAAGTCGTTGAACACAATTTGGGTGCCATTATCTGATGTCTAGAGATTTTTCTGTACAATTCTTGAAGTGTCATATGTTTCCTATACTATAAGCATCTCAAATCTCTTTAGTACACAGGAAGGATGTAGATATAAAAATAACCTTTTACAGTCATCATGAAGACAGTTAAATATGAAAATACAATCTTACAATATTTTTCTTGATGTTATTGAGGGCACAGAAATGACAGGAGAAGATTGAATAGATAGACCTGCCCAAAATATACACAGGTTGCTAGTAAGGGAATTAAAAAATAATAATGTCAACTGTTTGGGACAGTTTACTTTACGGGATTTCTATATTTTGTTTGGCTTTTTTTGTTGTTGTTTTACAACCGCTCTCTCTAGCCTTGGATTCTAACCTTTTGCCTAATGCAATTATCAATTTTCATGTAAAAATCTCTCAGTAAGTTTAATTCAGTGATATTTTCTATTAGTCAATGAGAACTAGAAAATTAGTTATAACATCTGTTCGTTATCTTTAGTAAAAATTTAGCTCGCCAAGGCCTTTAAAAAAGAATTACAATGTTTCCAAACATTTGATATTTTTCAACTCAATTTTGGCTTTTTAGTTTATAATTCTACCAGTGTTTCCAGTTCTTACTAAGAATTAAGTTGATGAGTTAAAGCCACTTGTTCTAAACTAAATGGGAATCAGTATACTCACCTGTTCCTAAACATAATTTTTATTTAAATTTTAAACAAAAAAGTTATTTTTGACAATCTCTTGGCATTCAAGAAGATTACAGTGTTTTCTATCCTCTTCTGTAAATTCCAGTGAAAAATGTCAACTTTGAACCAGTGACACTATATTACACTGTTTGTGTGTTTTGTTGCTTTACATACAAGGTTTTCCTTACAGTTCATTTCTCCCTAAGAGGCGGCACTTTGTTAATACGGCTGTGTACAATTTTCTGACAAGTGCTGAACCTACACTAACAAAAAAATGGTTCTTATTTATGATATGTCAAATTACTGTTCTGAGAGTAGACCTTTTAGGTTGCATTGAGCCTTTAATTTGACTGAATTTAAATGACATAAAATGCCTTCTAGTTGGGCCTTGGCTGGCATATTATATATATCATTTCACTGAAAAACATTCACATGCAAATATGATTTGTTTGGAGTGAGGACAATTGTGACTATCATGACTGATAAAGGCTTTTGATCACAATTCTACAAACTGAAACCTTGAAAAAGAAGAAGCTATTTGGACTGGCATCTGCAATCCCATGAATTATTTAGTTCACATTATTCATAAATCTATTTGAAGAGGAGGCTTTATGAGGTTTTGGAGGAGTTGTGTTGCCAGTGTCAATGTATGCTGTAACTGCCTGCATGCATATGAACACTTTCTCTAAACGTTAAGTGTTCTAGAACGTGTAAAGTGTGTTACCTGAGTACTCTAGGTAAGTTAATCTCTTAGAAATGGAATCTGATGCTCAACTCTTCCTTACTCCTTCAACCATTGGGTCTATTGGAAGGAAAGGAGCAGTGCACATAGATGATATGTAGAAGTGGGTAGGGCACATTAACAGAGCACACAGTTTCCATTCCTGCTTTGTAGCAGAGCAAGCTAAAAACCCTCCTTCCACCAACACCGTGATTGTCCTTTCCTATATACTTTTGCACTGATGCAGCTGCCTGGAAAATCCTCTCTCCTCTCCTTTTTCAGGTTTCCAACCAGCTGGTGAGTTGATTTTTCTATAACTTAATCCCACTACTAGTGGCATAGCCTAGTTTTATATTTACATTCCTCTCAACTACTTGTTTACATATTTGTTTCTTTATCTACATGATAAGATCTCTGAGGACAGGGATCTTGTGTTAATCAAATTCTTTGTTTCAGAGCATTAGCATCCCTGTAATTTATAGGGCATGCTCAATAAATGGATGTTAGATTATCTTGAATTACCCTCACACTGTATCTCCTAAATGGAACAATGCATATATCTTACTTATATTGCTCCAGGTTTCTATAAAGGACTATAACTTCAGAAGTATTTTAAAATTTGAAATATTGAGGGAAGTTTAATATTGGTTACATTTTAAGCAAAACATTATTTAGGGATTTTCTATTGGCTTTCTGCTGGCACAGGGAAGTGGCTCATGTTCAGACCTAATTTTCAGAGAGTGAGTCGAAAGGCTCAGTTGTAATTTGCTCATGTGAATTTTTAAGTAATGCTTTAGAGTTTTAAAATTAATGAACAGTTGCAGTTTATGTTGCTGAATAGATGTCCCCTCAACTTAGAGTTCACAATATTTGATAATCAATGCTGCAAAGAAGGTTAGACCACATAATCTTTAAAGATAGCATTTAACTCTGATATTCTCTGAGTCTCTGAAATCATCCCAGGTGGGAGTTTAGGCTTAACAGTAGATTCAAATGCAAGCAACCTGAATAAATTTACTTACAGTTCGACTATTTTAAAATCCTGAGAACTGATTTTATTTTGTCTTCTTTTGAAAATATATTTTCCTATAAACTGTTGGGACTTCTCAATATGTTTATTAATGTGTACATATAAAATTATTTGTGGAATTTTGAAAAATAGCATCATGACAGGAATATTTCTTTCCTGGGTAGATGGATTATTGTTCCATAAATAAGAAGAATGAGTACATGGGTACTAAAAGTCAGGTTGTACAATGTAAGGGAGAAGTCCCTGTGCTGGGAATTGGAAGATTCAGAACCTTCTCGATTCCCCTCCTAAGTAGCTAGTTAGTACTGAGAAAGTCTTGTACTGTCCCTCAGGCCTTAATTTCCACATCTACAATTTGGAATTAACAGTGTCTGACCTCAGAGTTTCTTTGTGAACCCTATGCAGTGATAGATATGGAAACTTTAAAAAAGCATTGTTACTTTAACTGTGAGATTTGCTAATATCAACCTTACAAAATTTAGGATAAAGTATTGTCTGTAAAGAAAGCTTTCTTATTTTAAGAATTCATTTTCAATTTGATTTAATGAAGTTGTTGTAGGTTTCCTATCTTTTCAAATTTACATTCTAGACCCAGTTGGTGTGTTTGAATATGTCTTTCATTCAAGGAGATCACATAAGATATTAGTGCTAAAATTATTATCACTTTTTCATTGTGAATGTGGCTATTACAGACTTCAAAGTAAAATGTACCAGCTTAAAAAAAAATAATAACTATGATCTTCTTTAACAGTTAGGTATTTATTAAAATATAAACTATTTCATATCATTATGATTATCTTACAGATACATATTTAAACTAGCAGTATTTGATATGTAAAATGAACGTATTATTCACCAACTGAGCATTATCTTACAATCCCAAACTAGCAGCTAATTTACCTGTAGCACAGTATGACATAATCTACCCACTTGCTCTCAGTAGCAATCTGAGGTAGGTACCGGGAAAATCAGGATACAGAACATATTCCTGTGTACTTGTCTTCATCAAAATGTATTTTGTCTCTCTCTTCAGGGACAAGGCTCACTTCAAAGGGCAGTGTTTGGGCTGTTATTTTAAACTGCCTGAATCTAACATAAATATAAAATGATAATAGTTTTCTTAAGTGGATCTTGAAATCTACATCTTTATTTTGTATTTTTCATCTAGGCTTTTTCATCTAGCCTTTCTCCTAACGTTTTGCACTAATCTAGAGATGACCATTCATGACATTCTAAGATATCTGTAACCTGATTTGCTTTTATATGTGAAATACAAAGAGGCTTGTTTAGTACATTGTAATTATGTATTTTATAATTACAAGGATTTTCATCTCTATGCAGTCCCCTCTGCCATTTTGCCATCATATTTTAATAACACACTGTTAGAAATAACTTTGTCCCAAGATACTCCTTTGGTCAGAGTTAATTATAAACTAAATAAAGTTTACCCAAACTGATGTGAAGAAGATGGTACAAGGTACACCAACTAGATTTTCTGAAATTGAACACCTAAGACCATTTTTCCATTTTATCTCCATATGACCCAATTACTATTACCTATTGGCATTTACCAATTGAGGTAAACTATGTTTGGAAGATTCCTCCCTCCAAATATTGAAATAATGATAGTTGTAATACTGCATTCAGAGAATATTTGACACAGATGAAAATATGTATAGTCCAGATCATATCAGTCTTTTTTGCAATTACTATTCATGTTTATTAAGACTGTATTTGACACACAAATTTGGGGCATGTTGGTTTTTTTACTTCATTTATGTAATAATTTCAAAATAACTTTTAAAATACATTTTTAAAAGTATCTAACATTCCTGAAGTGGTCCAGATTATGGTACATTTCCTTTTCTTTTTTTTGTGTGTCTTAAAATAGAGTTGTGAGACCCTCATCATATCTCTGAGAAATGTCATCTGTGTTGGTCTTATTCTGGTGAATTTCAAATTAAGATGTGGTCAAAGTAGATCTTCAGTTGCTCAACAGTTGTTGTTATACCTTAAATAAAACGTTAATCATATCTTTCAAACCATACTCTAAAATTCATGTTATGATTAGTATTACTATATCAATCAAGGTAGAATAATAGTATATATTGATCCATCTATTGATCAAGAGAGTAACATAGCACCTAATGAAATTTTCCTGCAAAATAAATTATACAGGGCCTCCCTGGTGGGGCAGTGGTTAAGAATCCGCCTGCCAATGCAGGGGACCTCGGTTCGATCCCTGGTCCGGGAAGATCCCACATGCCACGGAGCAACTAAGCCTGTGCGCCACAACTACTGAGCCTGTGTTCTAGAGCCTGCGAGCCACAGCTACTGAAGCCCACGCGCCTACAGCCTGTGCTCTGCAACAAGAGAAGCCACCACAATGAGAAGCCCGCGCACCGCAACGAAGAGTAGCCCCTGCTCGCCGCAACTAGAGAAAGCCTGCGCGCGGCAGCAAAGACCCAACACACCCCAAAATAAATAAATTTATAAAAAACTATATATATATACATATATACAGAAAGTACTGACTATATCAATATAAAATAAAAGTGTTAAAAGGCAAAAGCAGAGAAACATAGGAAGAGAAGATGCCATTGAGGTTCTCCATAGTACACACAGGAACCAAATATCAACATCCCAGTCTTACCTACCTATTACTGTTGAATCAGTAATGAAAGTTCTCCTCTCACTCATTATGACTGTAAGTAAATTAACATCTATGTGTCAGAAAGTCTTAATTGCATAATATTACAGTAAAAACTACCAGAGATCATATCTGAAGAATTTGAAACTGACATTTCTAAATGATCACATTCCCTGCACTTGGTTTATAGAAGTGATGTACTAGAAATAGGCATCTAAGTGCTCCTTAAAATTAGCATGCCTTAAATATGAATGTATGTTAAGTGTGTGTATTCTGGGTCTGAACTCTTTTAGTGTGGATGACTTAATCTTAGGTAATCATGACCCTTCCTGATGTATGAGTAAGGATGAGATCAGAGAAGCAGCAATGTCTGATGCACAACATTCTGGGGGTCACCTTTCACCTTGCTTGAGCTCCTCACTGGGATGATTCACTAGAGGGTAAAACCAAGTATTTCTTGATCATACTCTTATGCATGGAGAAGCTTGACTTTGCCGGCCCACTGAAATGATTGCCTTTGGATCCCTTGAAAATTGAACAAGTTACCTGCTCTACACTGAAGCAGATTAGATATATTTCCTTAAGTTATTCCTAACCACGTTCTCTATTTGCACAGCTTTTCCAGAATTAACCCATTATCTGGTAATTAGGAGTTAGGGTACATTGAGTTCATGTTTACTTCATAAGTATTTACTTGAATGCTGTAGGCCAAATCAGCACATGGTGCTGAGTTTCACATCTCTATTTATACATCTCAAAAAAATCTCATGAAAATATTTGATTATTTCTGTCAAATATTTTTTTCTGTTTCTGCCCCTTGACCCATTTCCTGTCACTACCCTCCTTAAGCCCAAGCTGTAAACTCTTGGGGTCCATGTAAATTCCAGGTGGTATGAATTCTCTTCCTTTACATCAGTGAGTCCCAGTCATCTATTATAATGATTGCAAAAGTGTTATCAGTCAATAAATGTGTTTACTAGGTGCTACTATGGTTCTCTGATTGAAACCATTCTCAACACTAGTACAGAGTCCAGTTATTCTTTCTAAATAAAAATAAAGAGTAATAATTACCAATGGTATAATATGAACTGAGTAAACTGTTATATATGCATATGATTATACAAAGTGATTACATAATATTGTATTCTGTGTACATATACATACATACATACACACACACACACGCACACATATATATATATATATATATATATATATATATATATATATATATATACACATACACATGGAGAGAATGTTTGTGTCCTACTAATTTTCTCAGGTCACCATCTGCCTTAGAATGTGAACTCTTATTGGTAGATACCATACCATTATTGGTTCTACATGACAATTGGAAAACTTTGATGGCTCAGAAAGTTTTCAACATGCATATACAGTTGCTTTACTATTTTACCATTACTATTTATAGACATAGAAGTATCATTTACTTAGCATATGTTTAAACTAGTAAAATGGAATATATTTTTAAATAAATTATTGCATATAAAATTTCTAATTGGGGCTTCCCAGGTGATGCAGTGGTTGAGAGTCCGCCTGCCGATGCAAGGGACACGGGTTCGTGCCCTGGTCCGGGAAGATCCCACATGCCGCGGAGCGGCTGGGCCCGTGAGCCATGGCTACTGAGCCTGCGCGTCCGGAGCCTGTGCTCCACAATGGGAGAGGCCACAACAGTGAGAGGCCCGCGTACCACAAAAAAAATAAAAAATAAAAAATTTCTAACTAATATCATAACTTAATAGAAAAAACTGAAAATATAACAACAGCATCTAGAAAATAGGGAATATGACCAATCTCACTGACATTAGAATTTAGTTTTCTTAGCTTCTGTTTATAAAACATTTCTCAAATCTAATAGTTTTACGTGATTAACAACAATCTAAGGTATATATATTAAATTTATCCATCAAAATTAGCAAATGAGAATCTGGGGAATAATAGAAGACTAATATCCATTGCTATATTTTATTCCAATTATAGATTTAGGGTATTTCTAAGATAGCTTCCTGGTTTAGTAACACAAACATAAATATAACTTCAAACGATGCCCATGTACTTCATTTACTGAGAACCTTTTATTCTGGTACTGTCTCAAAGCTTTCATAATAATATATGATGGATACATCTAAGGGTTTGCATTTAATTTATAGTCTCTTCTAGAGGCATGAGTTTGAGTCCAATTTTTTTTTACAAAGTCTTGAAAACTCCCTATATTTATCAGTGTAAAAGTCATAAGCCTTACAGGGCAGTATGGAATACAACAGAAGAAAAAGAAATTTATAAATTGGTAGTGACTCATGAAGTTTGAAAAGATTCTTGACAGCAAAATAAATAAATATAGAATAAAGTAGTGTAAATATTTTACATGTAAGCTATCAGTGCTAGAAACATAAAAACAGTGGAGAGAAAAATTCTTAATACAAAATGACAGTTATTTTGATACATATAATTCTGTCTGTATAGAGTGAGGAAACATGGGAAAGAAATAATTATATAGATTACTTAATTCTCAAAATACAGTTGAATGAAGTAGTTAGAAGCTAAAAATAAACTTCTGTTTCATTTCTGCAGAAGCAAAATGGTTATTTCATAGAGGAAATTATTATGTTCCACATTTTAAAGACTAAATTTCATAAACTGAAATTTTTTCAATGGTGCTTGTTTGCCTTGCACATACAAGTAAAAATTTACTCACATAATATAATCTCATTCAATACAGACACCAATATATAACTGTGCTGTTTTATACACTGTTACATGTAATCATATTATAGGAACACTGATGTCAAGAAATAAACCTAGATACTTGAATAATTTTAAATATATTTTTTATTATCAGAAATTTCAACCATCTATAAAAATAGAAAATATTATAAACAACATGCATTTCAAGAGTATTTTAAAAGGAATTACAGGCAACTGGTCATTTTTCATATTTAGTTTTGTGAAAAGATAATGACTTAAAAATATATTTACATTTATATATATGTATATTTACAATACTATTATTCCACCTAAGTACTAACAATAATTCTTTTTTTTTTTTTTTGCGGTATGCGGGCGTCTCACTGTTGTGGCCTCTCCCGTTGCAGAGCACAGGCTCCGGACGCGCAGGCTCAGTGGCCATGGCTCACGGGCCCAGCCGCTCCGCGGCATGTGGGATCCTCCCGGACCCAGGCACGAACCCTTGTCCCCTGCATCGGCAGGCGGACTCTCAACCACTGCGCCACCAGGGAAGCCCCAACAATTATTTAATATTGTGAAATGTCCAGAGCTCAAATCAGGATCCAAAGTAGTCTGCACATACCATTTGTTTGATATGTCTCTTAGGTTCCCCCTTCAATTGGTATTTTTTATCCCTGATATCTATTTGCTAAAGGAACCAAATACCAAAATTCCTTGTGTGTGGTTTCCCATATTCAAGGTTAGACTAATTGCATTGACAATGCATTTTTTTGTTGTTGTTCCCTGTGTATACTGGACATTGGAAGTTCAACGGAGAGGCACAATTCTATCAATATTTGATTATATTGCAGAAATACTTAAATGGTATTGTGTCTTTCCAGGAGAAGGTATGTAATTCCTGGAATTCTCCCTTTTAATGATGTTAGCATTATGTATATACGTAGGCAGCTACGTATAAGAACTTATTAAAGATTGTGGAACAGTGGTTTTTGAGTTCTATTATTTCCTTTTTATTTATTGGCTGGGATATTTGTATTGGGAGAAATTTCCACTCATCAAATATTTGGTTACTCTTGGATATACCTCTTTTAGCAAACATTTCTTTCTCAAGCATCATTTTTACACATTTTTCCTAGTGTGAAATTTGTGTGGTTATTAAGAAAGAAGAACTTGTGAAAGAAATTAAAGTCACACTTTTTCAAGTTTTCAATTCTAACGAGGTTTAGAAGAAACTTCTCATGTTTAGATGATGTTAGTTGATAGCCAAGAAAGGTGTTATTTTAAATAAATCTCAAGTGATTAGTGAAAGAATGTTATTAACTTTGTACTGGATAGTTGGAGAAAAAAGGAGGAAATGTAGGTGGTTATCTAGCCCTGAAATGCAATTATTTTAATTTCCATATCTTGAAAAGACTGTAATACCATGGTAAGTATCTGATAAATTAGATGTAGTAGTACTTCTTGTTAAAATCAGTGTGATTTCCTCCTTTGTAAAAAGGAATAAAACTCTCCTGATTTTAATTAGCACTGCATTGTTATACTGTATCTAATGATTGCATTTTGATATAGTGGATTTTAAAATATACATGTTCAACATGGTGTTTTGGTTGTAATTTTGCTACCGAATAGCTTTGTGACCTAGAAAAAGTCACTTATCATCTCTGGTTCCCAGTTTTGCAATATTTTGGATTTCTTAGTTTCCATTGTATTTCTTCAAGGAAGTAGTGGCAATATATTCTTATTATTATAATTTACACATATGTGTATAAGAGTAACTTTCATATTTAAAAAAATTTTATTGTGCAGTGTCAATGGCAATGGGTTTGTTTTGTTTCATTATAGATTAAATTTGTGGCAGGAGGAACACAAAACATATCTGAGTATGAAGTTGCAGATGTCAGGAACCTCTGTCTTCTTGGAATGTCAGTACTTGCTAAATTTATTGCTTCTCTATTAAGAAATGACAGTCCCTTATCTATAAATTTGTTTACGGAAGGAAAAGTAAACAACAGTAGGCTAAAATACCAAAGTATTTCAAAAAAAAGCTGCATAATATTAAAATAAAAAGATCCACAATGCTTTAGTATTAGCTCTCTGTGAATAAATTCCAGTAATGTCTTTGCTATTCCCAAAATGTTTTATTGCTAAGTAACTTTTCAGCAAACACTTCTAAAGGCAACTACAAATCCAGTATGTTCTACATTATCCGTACATTGCAAATACTAATAAAACATATCACCATTTTGTCATGACATAAATCTTAAAATTAAGAGTAGAAATTAAAAGAACAGGGAGAATGTGGCTAGGTCATACAAATTATGAGGTAGGTAAAATTTACCTAATCTCCTCTGAGAATGCCCTCATGCCCTACTTATAGTCCCTGTACTTCATTTTGAGAAACACTGTTTTAGATTCACCAACTCTTTGCAGAATTATTAATGATACCTTTCAAATAGACACACACTTTAATAATTCAATGAACTAATTAACTAATTGGTGACATAATCAATTAATTATATTTTTACTTTTTAATCATCTGTATTGGAGTTTTCAGAGATAAACCTCATGAATATAATGCTTAATATTCACTAACTATTCAGCATTCATATGTAAATAGCTCTGGTATGTCTGTTATTATTCACGATTTTTCTTCAAAAATTACATACATAAATTTTCACATTACTAATATCAGAATTATTAGCAGTTACAAATTTAATATTATAAGTGATCATCTCTGGAAAAAAGTGTGAACAACTATAATGTTATAGTTACAACTTGCTGCCTTTATTATAAAGGTGAAGAAATGTTAATGTCATATCTAAAACTTTTCTCAGGTCAAAGTACCTTTACTTCCTTTTTTTTCATTTTAACTATGAACCGCTAAAATTGTATTTTTAAGATAATTTTCAGTCACTTTTGGGTGGTATGCAGTGTGCACTTTACAATTGACTTATAATTGGACTGTGCTGACAATGGAAAATCTTACAAGTATTGAACATGACATTTATGACAGTATTGCTGTCATCTTGGCTTCTTTTATGGAATATGCAGAGAATTATAATTGGGCTAACAAGCCTGGTAGCCTGGCTGCTTTCCAATTATATTAACCAGCCTAGTCTAGTATTAGCTGCCTGAACACACACAGAAACAGACATAGAGCTTTTGTTTTCCCTTCTAGTTTATTTTGGTATCTACCCAATAATCTAAGAGTAAAATCATCTACCATCATGTAATGTTTGAGAACTTTCAATAATTCATCTCCATCCCACTGAGAAATGTAAAGATTGCCTTCTTTGTTTTTATTTCACTAATTTTTAATAAAAAAGATGAATTTTTGTAAAAGATTAGTTGTATCTGTTAACACATTTGATACTATTGTCTCAAAAATTTCTAAAGCTTTTGGCAATTTTTCTTTGAATTTGTGCTAAAAATGTTAAGTGATGTTTGAATTTTAAGTAAAATTTCTTTTCATGTGAACAATTTAATATGATACATTGAAATATTTTCCTTGAAATTGAGTGAAATGATATTTTTGCATAATCTAAAAGTAAGTCAGCTTTGTGTAGCCTTAAAAACAACACAAAAGATGAAAATAATTCCTAATAATTAGAATTCTGAAATCTACTAAAATTCTACCAAGGAATTAAAAACTGAATTTTTTTTTTTACATCTTTATTGGGGTATAAGTGCTTTACAATGGTGTGTTAGTTTCTGCTTTATAACAAAGTGAATCAGTTATACATATACATATGTTCCCATATCTCTTCCCTCTTGCGTCTCCCCCCCGCCACCCTCCCTATCCCACCCATCCAGGCGGTCACAAAGCACCGAGCTGATCTCCCTGTGCTATGCGGCTGCTTCCCACTAGCTATCTACCTTACGTAAAAACTGAATTTTTAACTGAAAAACAAATATTAAGAAAAGTTAAATGAAACAGCTTGTGGTTTAAAAGATCCAAGGAGGTTGCAGTATAGCAGTCATCTGGATCACTAGATTCTGTACTTCTTTTTCTCTCCTTTTTTTTCTTTTTCCTGGTCTTCTCTTATTTTAGAGCATTTAATATACTTGCATATTTTTATCTAAGCTTTCTTAACACTTCCATTAGCAATATCTAAGGTCTTCATCTTTGTCAGTGGTTTTCTGGATAGAAATATGAAAAAATCCCTGGGAATATGCCCATCAGAAACAAAACACCAGTTCGGTATAAAAGGGATATGACACAGGATGTGTATTGCAGCATTGTTATTAGCAGTAAAACAAACAAACAACAACAAGAAAACAAACCTAAAAGCAGCCTGATTTTCTATCAATAGGGAAATAGTCCCATACTTCATACAAACTATAGAAAAATATACAACTATTAAAATTAGTGAGTTAGAACTCGATGTATTAACCTGGAAAATGAGGGAAAAGCAGACTGCAAAGAACTGTGTATAGTATGATCCTGTTTATGGAAACAAAATACACAAAGTATATATGTTATTGTTTTTTATAAGAATAGCAAAATATATTTTTATAACATTAGCAAACTGTTAATATTGATTATTTCAGTAGCAGCCTTTGGAGAAGGTTGAGCTATTGTTTTTTTTTTTGTTTTGTTTTGTTTTTTTTTAACTATGTCACATCTTATTTTTTGGCATTTGTCAATTTGTAATAAAAATAAGCAAAAAAATAGAAGTATTCATTAAGTAGGAGCAAAATTTCTTGGTAAAATTACTTTTAAAGTTTAAGTTTTAATATTAAATATTTTAGGGACTCTAATGGCTGACAAATTTTGCCATGAACTGTTATATCACGTTAACAATATCACAAAAACATCTGGTAGTTTAATTTTGGGTCTTTGCTTTTTAAAAGAAAGTTAGTTTACATTATATTCATAACTGTATTGTGAACATTCTCCCTCTCCAACCACTTACCTTCATTTTAAAGCTGTGGAATAAACAGAGTTTGAATGGGTTTTTGTAAGGACTTAAGCAAGGTTTCCTGAAATAATTTTGCTTTTACTTAGTATGTTTTTATTTGAAAAAAATGTATTATTTAAAAAATATGATGTACATTTTTTATGAGCTAGCAGAAGATAAATAAAAGATAGTGTTTGTGATTGTGGATAAAAATGAAATTCTGTATGAGTAGTCTGGCATGTATCTAGACTTGCTAGAAATTTTTCTTTAGCTCTAAATACCTTGAATCAGAAGAAAGTGTAAATTAAAAGTTTCCATTTTCAGTTCATAAGCACTCAGTCTAAAATCTAAATTAAACTTCACTGGGGTCAGTATGCAGGCTAGAGACTGCGTATTTCCCAGTTAGGGGATGGACCACTTCATCTTTAACATCATTTAGAGAATGAAAAAGCACACCTTCCTCTGTCAATCTTCCTTTTTAAATATTTAAATCAAAATAGAACATATTACTTCAAAATGTTTGGGGCATCTAATTATGCATTTTATCTAGAAGTTTTCCTTTGAGTAAAGAATTCTCCTGTCAGGACTGTTCTAATTTCCTCATTCAGTTTACTTCTGCCCCAAAGTGTTTACCGATAGATATAATAAACTTAAATTTCTACTTCTTAATGAAAATAATGCCATTTAAAGTAATGGAGTTTTCTAGTTTCATAGCTATGTGATCAACCAAGTACCAAATAGCTGAAGTTTAATGAATCATGCAATTTTGATTTGGCTTTATAGACCTGATATTTGAAATCCAGTTGGTGACGCGGTGCCATAAATCCCAATAGTGTAAGGTAGTATCTTAGAGCACAGATTTTAGGTTCAGGCACACCTAGGATCAAATCCCAAATTTGCTTATTTCCAGCTGTCCCATAGTCAGCAAGTAATGTAACTTTTCTAAGTTCCAGTTTTCACATCTGTGAGGCAGTGATAATAAAACTTACTTCTTGAGGTGGTTAAGTGGAAGATGTATGGAAAGTACTCTCAACTCTCTCTGGCATTTAAGTAAGCACTCAGTAAATACAAGTGAATGGCCCTTGTGATTTATCCAAATGTATGGATTACATTTTAATTGTTAAATAAAATGAAATATATTTAAACTATATATTAGTATTTTTAATTGAATTATTAACTAAACTTTAGAGTTAAAAAAGACAAAGAGAAAGAAAGATACACAGTTCTTAAAAAGAATTTTGTGCCTTGTGGTGTTTGGTATTTGCACTCTGTGGCTCCTATCTGTTTTACTCTTTCTTTTTCAAGGACTTTAATCATATACTAACAAAATATAACCAATTGTCATTTTCTTTGTTACAAGTCCTATTCATCTAAAGTGCATTGATGGTGTAATCATAAACATATCATTTTAGACTTTAACTAATAGTGATAACATATCTCTTTTAGAGACTCTGCCTAATAATCTAATATGTTTGTTCTCTTCTTCTTGTGCAATCTTGGTACCAGCGGCTGCTTCAAAGAATAAAGTTAAAGGTGAGCTATTGTGCATTCTGCATGATTTACCATGATTGTTTTCTGCTTAGTCTTGTGCATCCTCTTAAATGATAGAGCTAGTTCTGTTCGTGATAATACCAGTTCATTGTGTAGATATTAGTTGTAAATTTCTACAAATACAAATTATATCATTTTAATTATTCAGTTTCTGATATATGTCTGTGTTTCCATGATTATTTGTGAGTTTATTTTCTTGTTTTATTTCCCACTTTATTCCAAGTGGAATAAGGTGCTTTTATGCCTAACATTTTGCCTGTTGACCTCAGTTTCCTTGATAAAATTGTGAACTAGAAAAAAAATACAGCATAAAATGAAGCTGATGGAAAAATTGAACATGCCTTCATAGAATTATGTGAAAAGAAAATTTTATCCTTTATTAAACCCCAGTTTTCTATTTATGGCTTTTTTTATCCATTTCCTAGTTGTATTAAGTTTCATTTGCTAGAATCCTGAAAATACATTTTCATGAGAAAGGATGTGCTTGTCTAATGCCAGAATGTCTCCCTGAAAGAAAAAGACTTTTGGCTTGATGTGTCAAAGTCTTTATGGTTTTTAAAAGAATTCAAACGTGTGTGTGTGTGTGTGTGTGTGTGTATGATATCTATGATAGTGTCATAGGTTTATAGTTTATGTGTTTCAATTTCATGTTCTCTAGAACAATCTATATATTTTTTAAATGTTTTCTCCTTATATAGCAAATATATATATACATATTTTCTCTTTCATTTATTTTTATACAGCAACACTCTAATAACCTTATTGGTCATATATCTGTTACCTTCAGTTTCCTCATCTACAGAGTGTGAAAAACAATAAATAATTCAAAAGGTTGTTGTGAGGGTTAAGTAAAATATGTAAAACAACAAGTAATCTTCCTGCTGCTACTAGCATTTTAAACAATGCTAGCTTCATTTTGCTTCTCACAAACGGGCCTCTTCTTTGTGGAGAATTTCTGACTCTTCATCTTCATTATTCACTATTGCCCTGCCTAATTTCTTTATCTGTGTGCTCAGGAGAAATAACCAGGTGGTTTTGTCTTTCTCCATTTCTCATATTCAGTTCTACCACAAGGCCACCCTTCTCTATTATTCCTTCCCCTCCAGCCCTGCCCTCCCCCAGGTTGTAGTTTTACAGCTAGTTTTAACACTATACATAGATTTATGTTTGGAGTGTTAACTGATCCCTATTTATAAGGCTAAGCATTTAGTGTGCAACTACTATTTTCCTAGGAATGTATTTGTTTTATAAAACACTACAAATATAAAAGATGAGATGGAAAATTTCTTGTTACCCTTTGTTTAATCCTCCACACTTAGCCTAGTCTCTTTTTCAATAAATGTGCTAGAATTAGCCAATTCTTGCCACAGTAATTTTCTGTCTGTGGATAAAAGTAATACACTCATGAAACAATTAAGAAATTACTTGACAATGAGTATATATTTATGAAATATATTTACATAATAAAAGATTAAGATGTACAGTTTTAGGAATGAAGAATTAAGAACAATGTACAAATAATGTGTTAATTGTGGGATATAGAACTTGAGTGTAAAGGGAGTTAGCAAGATTTACATATTGAGGTTGGAGTCCTTGTTCTCAGAGAATGCTTTATGTGGCAGGTGGGGCTTGAACTGATTGTTGAAGGATGGGTAGTATATATAGAAAAAAGTAGTACATAGAAAAAGCAATTTGAAAGCATAAGTAAAGGTATAGAAGCAGGAATGAATATAGTTTATTTCATATAGTGAGGTCACCTTTTAAAAGAAGAAGACCTGTGTTTTATGAGAGTGGAGGAAGTTAAATTTGATGATGGAGTGATCATGAGTCATTACTGCATTTGATTACATAAAACCTCTCATAATAATCACATCTGTGTTCACTTTATAATTCTTGATGGACAAGAATAAAAATGATATAAAATGACATAAAAATTATATAAAAATTGATATTAAAATGATGGACTTTTTTATTTATATAAAAAATGATATAAAAATTATGGACAATAATTCAAATTACAATATACAGGTTACAAAGTATTAGTACAGGAAACCAATTCACCACTGAAGGATTACAGCCGTACATTATATTATAGGTGTCTGCAAAGTGACATCAGGACTCAAGCTGACTAGGATTTTGCAATACAAACACGTTTATGTGTCCGATTTAGGGTGCCCACGTTGCCATCCCTGTTGTTCCACACCTATTCATTTTATTTGAATCTCTTTTTTTTTTCACTTGTGTACAAGCCTGCAGGGGGCTTTAGGACACAGTTCACCCTATGCCTGTATTTTTGCATCTACAAGGTGTTATAGAGACAAGAAATGACACTTTCTAAAATCAGCTATGCCTCAAGTAGAAATTGAAATTCTATTTCTAATGACTGAGACAGATGTATATTATGTAGATAATAGAAAGAAGTACCCAATGCTTTTATTGTCCAATTTCTATGTCAAGGCAAATGGTCTTCAAACAGGAAAAAAAAAATGAAAAAGAAAATGTGGGTAAGAGGAAAATAAAACCCAAGATAATATAAGAGCAGATTGCTTAAAAATACTAATTCTCCTGGCCCAAATAAAGTACATCCCAGGGAACCCGGGGAAGTTTTGTAGAGGATAACAGCTCATTCATTTATTCTTATGGAATCATGCAAATGCGGGGAGCTTCTGCGATATTGGAGAGAGGTATGTGCTGTGATATTTGTTAAGGAGAAAGGATTACATTCGAGAAACCATAAACTGGTAAATTTGACATTACCTTCCCAGTAAAATTATTAAACTCTTAAACAATTTGTGAGTGCTTAGATTAAAAGGATTCTCTAGGAGTTAGTTAGCAGTTACTAGTAATGGCATAGAAAATTACCCTAATTTTCTCCCTCTCTTTTTTTAAAAATATTATTACACTAGTGTCCAAGGGCAATATATAAACATGCACTATTTGAATTTCATCAAATCATGTAGCAACTCATTCCTTATTTTGTAGAAACTGTCATTCTGAAGTTTGCCAGTTATTCTTCAGTGGTCAAATCAAATGGTGGTTCCCCAATCCTCAAATTACTCGTTTTTCTGCTGAATATAATGTTTCTTTTGATTTTTCCACTTCCCTTGTTTCAGTGTCTCTGTTACAGGTTTCATTTTCTTTTAACTCCTCTTTGCCTCTTTCTTTCCCTCTCCTCTTCTATCTTGTTCTGGAATATAGGTTTCATTCAGGTTAATCTTTGATCCCTAAAGAGATCACTTCTCACAGTGTTGCAGCTCTCCACTTCCTTTTTTGAGAGATGACCTTCACTTCCTACAAAATTTTAAAAGCCGCCATTTCGTGCACTATTGAGTACCCATAACGAACCTCCCTCACCGTTATTGAATGTTAAGAGAAAGACAAATGATTCGATCAAATTCCTCCCCTAGAAACTTAAAACTGAGAAGAGAGAAAGGAGCAACAGGAAGGAGGAGAGATGGGAAATAAATTTCGTTACACTTTGTGGCTGTGAATTTCGTATGTAGACTGAGTACGATGATGAATTAAGACTGAGAAATAAGAGAAGAATGAGCAGGAATGTAAAAGAGTAAGAGGTTAAGAGAGTGCCCTCATGGTGCTTAAGTCCCTTGTTCTAATAGAAGGTTCTGTTATATGCTTGCGCTTTGGGTCTCTGACAAAGCTGTCTTTTCATTAAGCTTTCTAGATAGGTTTCTCTTGCTTGTAATCAAAAAGAGAACTGATTAATATAATTGTTTTCTTTCTCTAAACTTTTCTGAGTTCATTTCAGTTATGACTTTTCTAGACTTGCTCTTACTACTAAGCTCATATCTGATATTCCCGGCACCCTGCTGAACTGAATTTCTAACTGAATATTAAAAACTGAAACTCTTATTTTTCTTTGTAAATCTGAGCTCTCAGGGTTTGTTATGTCTTCTCTTGAACAAATATTTACCTAATTTCTTAGTTTAAAAGATTGAAAATATCTTTAACTCCTCCATCTTAATGGCACCCATAACCAGTCAGTTATCAAATTGTCCTAATTTTATGGGAATAAAATTATTGTCCTAATTATGTCCTAATTTTACTATGGGAATAGAAGCATTTCCATATATCCCTCTTCTTCAAAATCACTCGTTCCTCAGAGCTTGCCTGGAGTAGTTCTAACTTGTCTTCTGATTGAATTCTCAACACTCTACAATCTGTCCTACCTTCATATAACACAGTGAATTCATATATCTACACTCTATAATCTATCCTACATTCAGCTATCAATAAGATCATCAATGCTTTGCCACTTAGAGATAGAGAAAAAGGTAACAGTATTCCTAAAATTTCTTTGTATGAAGTGATTTTATTTCACTCTATAACAGATGTATAGACTAAATGTATCTTACTGATTAATATTGTTCCAGAATCATACACAATTTCTAAATAGTTTTAATGCAGTAAATATATTTTTATTGTTCAATCTGATTTGTAGGCTTTATTTCTTATTCAAAATTTGACAACTATAATAGGGATAACATTTTATGCCATTTCTAGAATACCAGCCTTTAGCTATTCCTTTCAATCAGATAATCATAATTTAGTGCTCAATTAAAAATTAACACAATTATTCTGACATTATATAAGAATTTAAAGATAATGCAGGACACTCAGCAGTCTAAACTGAGATATATGTGGTATGAGAAGAATCAATATTTCAGTTTACTGTATTTAAGTAATAGTCATACATAATATTATTAAATAAATTATTTAGGTATAAATATTAAAAGTCTGCTGTTCAACCAAAATATGAAATTTAGTATACCAGGCTTCCCATCACATTACATCTTTTAAGGGTGAATTGAAAGGCACATAAGAGGTTGAAATTGAGGCATTGCTTCAAACTATTCTGAGATTTTATCTTAAGTGGGGCACCTATGTTTCAGTTTATACTATATAGTATACACTGTATATTAAGAAGCTCCATTCTGTAGTAAAAACTGCATGGGTCATATCCTGGTTTTTCAACTTACTCGATTTGAACACCTGGGTACTTTGATTATGTTCACTCAACATTCAGCTGTAGTGATATTTATATGTAATAATGTATAAAAGAATATTAACCTAAGGGATGGCACATAGTAAACACTCAGTAAATTTTATATATTATTATTGTTATTATCATCATTACTATTATTTAAATAATGTCTGTAGAAAATAAAATGAAAAATCATGTAGTTAAAGACAAGTCCCAGAGCTAAAACTTTTCTATGAGTATGAACTGTATTTCATCTTCATGGTAGCATTCATATGTTTATATTTATTCTAACATTAAAATAAACACATATAATTTAATGTGAAGGATCCCCTAGATATATGTATTTTTTCTTTCTTCACACTTAAATATTAAAATCCAAAGTGTATAAATGGTATCATTAAAGAATTTCAACTCAATATCAAAAGAAAGAGAAAAATTACAAAAACTGTGTCAGATAGAGGTTTATATAGTACTTAAAATGTAAAAATTACTTGCTTTTATTATCAGTGAAGAAATTGAGGAATAAGGCTATATATAACTTTTGTGGAACACATCCCTTAACTCCTTTTCTTGAAGCTATGTTTGGATTTTAATTTTAAAAATGTAAGGAATTATTCAGACTCTTGCATAATAGCTATAAAATCTTCATCAAAAATAACTTGAGACAATTATTGGAGCTTATGTTTGTTTATCCCACATTAGGCTCATCTGAGGAAATATGTTGGGAATGTTAGAAATATGTAAGGAAATTTAAAAGCATGGTGTGTTTCTATAACATATTCACTAAGGGTTCTAGGTGAAAGGCCCTGAGATGGTACATTTTAGAAGATTGAGATTGTTTTCTTTTTTTTTTAATTTATTTTATTGAAGTATAGTTGATTCACAATGTTGTGTTAATTCCCACTGTATAGCAAAGTGATTCAGTTATACATATATATACATTCTTTTTTGGTTTTGTTTGTTTGTTTTGTTTTGTTTTGTTTTGTTTTGTTTTGTTTTGCGGTATGCTGGCCTCTCACTGTTGTGGCCTCTCCCGTTGCGGAGCACAGGCTACGGATGCGCAGGCTCAGCGGTCATGTCTCACGGGCCCAGCCGCTCCACGGCATGTGGGATCTTCCCAGACTGCGGCACGAACCCGTGTCCCCTGCATCGGCAGGCAGACTCTCAACCACTGCACCACCAGGGAAGCCCTATATACATTCTTTTTCATATTCTTTTACATTATGGTTTATCACAGGATATTGAATATAGTTACCTGTGCTATACAGTAGGACCTTGTTGTTTATTCAATCTATATATAATAGTTTGCATCTGCTAATCCCAAACTCCCAGTCAATTTCTCCCCCACCCCCCTTCCCCCTTGGCAACCACAAGTCTGTTCTCTATGTCTGAGAGTCTGTTTCTGTCTTGTAGATAAGTGCATTTGTGCCATATTTTAGATTCCACATATAGTGATATCATATGGTATTTGTCTTTCTCTTTCTTGCTTACTTCACTTATTATGATAATGTCTAGGTTCATCCATGCTGCTGCAAATGGCATTATTTCATTCTTTTTTATGGCTGAGTAGTATTCCATTGTGTGTGTGTGTGTGCGTGTGCGTGTGTGTGTGTGTGTGCACCACATCTTCTTTATCCATTCACCTGCCAGTGGACATTTAGGTTGTTTCCATGTCTTGGCTATTGTAAATAGTGCTGCAGTGAACACTGGAGTGCATGTATCTTTTTGAATTAGCGCTTTCTCCAGATATATGCACAGGAGTGGGATTGCAGGATCATATGGCAACTGTATCTTTAGTTTTTTGAGGAACCTCCATACTATTCTTCATAGTGGCTGCACCAGTTTACATTCCCATCAACAGTATATGAGGGTTTCCTTTTCTCCACACCCTCTACAACATTTGTTATTTGTGAACTTTTTTTTTTTAACATCTTTATTGGAGAATAATTGCTTTACAATGGTGTGTTAGTTTCTGCTTTATAACAAAGTGAATCAGTTATACATATACATATGCTCCCATATCACTTCCCTCTTGCGTCTCCCTCCCTCCCACCCTCCCTATCCCACCCCTCTAGGTGGTCACAAAGCACCGAGCTGATCTCTGTGTGCTATGCGGCTGCTTCCCACTAGCTATCTACCTTACGTTTGGTAGTGTATATATGTCCATGCCACTCTCTCACTTTGTCACAGCTTACCCTTCCCCCTCCCCATATCCTCAAGTCCATTATCTAGTAGGTCTGTGTCTTTATTCCTGTCTTACCCCTAGGTTCTTCATGACATTTTTTTTTTCTTAGATTCCATATATATGTGTTACCATACGGTATTTGTCTTTCTCTTTCGGACTTACTTCACTCTGTATGACAGACTATAGGTCCATCCACCTCACTACAAATAACTCAATTTCGTTTCTTTTTATGGCTGAGTAATATTCCATTGTATATATGTGCCACATCTTCTTTATCCATTAATACGATGATGGACACTTAGGTTGTGTCCATCTCCTGGCTATTGTAAACAGAGCTGCAATGAACATTTTGCTACATGACTCTTTTTGAATTATGGTTTTCTCAGGGTATCTGCCCAGTAGTGGGATTGCTGGGTCGTATGGTAGTTCTATTTGTAGTTTTTTAAGGAACCTCCATACTGTTCTCCATAGTGGCTGTACAAATTCACATTCCCACCAGCAGTGCAAGAGTGTTCCCTTTTCTCCACACCCTCTCCAACATTTATTGTTTCTAGATTTTTTTGATGATGGTCATTCTGACTGGTGTGAGATAACATCTCATTGTAGTTTTGATTTGCATTTCTCAAATGATTAATGATGTTGAGCATTCTTTCATGTGTTTGTTGGCAATCTGTATATCTTCTTTGGAGAAATGTCTGTTTAGATCTTCTGCCCATTTTTGGATTGGGTTGTTTGTTTTTTTGGTATTGACCTGCATGAGCTGCTTGTAAATTTTTGAGATTAATCCTTTGTCAGCTGCTTCATTTGCAAATATTTTCTCCCATTCTGAGGGTTGTCTTTTGGTCTTATTTGTGGTTTCCTTTGCTGTGCAGAAGCTTTTAAGTTTCATTAGGTCCCTTTTGTTTATTTTTGTTTTTATATCCATTTCTCTACTAGGTGGGTCAAAAAGGATCTTGCTGTGATTTATGTCATAGAGTGTTCTGCCTATGTTTTCCTCTAATTTGATAGTTTCTGGCCTTACATTTAGGTCTTTAATCCATTTTGAGCTTATTTTTGTGTATGGTGTTAGGGAGTGTCCTAATCTCACACTTTTACATGTACCTGTCCAGTTTTCCCAGCACCACTTATTGGAGTGGCTGTCCTTTCTCCACTGTACATTCCTGCCTCCCTTATAAAAGATAAGGTGACCATATGTATGTGGGTTTATCTCTGGGCTTTCTATCCTGTTCCATTGATCTATCTTTCTGTTTTTGTTCCAGTACCATATTGTTTTGATTGCTGTAGCTTTGTAGTATAGTCCGAAGTCAGGGAGCCTGATTCCTCCAACTCCATTTTTCATTCTCAAGATTGTTTTGGCTATTTGGGGTCTTTTGTGTTTCCATACAAATTGTGAATTTTTTTGTTCTAGTTCTGTGAAAACTGCCAGTAGTAATTTGATAGGGATTGCATTGAATCTGTAGATTGCTTTGGGTAGTAGAGTCATTTTCACAATGTTGATTCTTCCAATCCAAGAACATGGTATATCTCTCCATCTATTTGTATCATCTTTAGTCTCTTTCATCAGTGTCTTATAATCTTCTGCATACAGGTGTTTTGTCTCCTTAGGCAGGTTTATTCCTAGATATTGTATTCTTTTTGTTGCAATGGTAAATGTGAGTGTTTTCTTGATTTCACTTTCACATTTTTCATCATTAGTATATAGGAATGCCAGACATTTCTGTGCATTCATTTTATATCCTGCTACTTTACCAAATTCATTGATTAGCTCTAGTAGATTTCTGGTAGCATCTTTAGGATTCTCTATGTATAGTATCATGTCATCTGCAAACAGTGACAGCTGTCCTTCTTCTTTTCTGATTTGGATTCCTTTTATTTCCTTTTATTCTCTGATTGCTGTGGCAAAAACTTCCAAAACGATGTTGAATAAGAGTGGTGAGAGTGGGCAACCTTGTCTTGTTTCTGACCTTAGTGGAAATGCTTTCAGTTTTTCACCATTGAGGATGATGTTGGCTGTGGGTTTGTCATATATTGCCTTTATTATGTTTAGGAACGTTCCCTCTGTGCCTGCTTTTTGGAGGGTTTTTATTATAAATTGGTGTTGAATTTTGTCGAAAGCTTTCTCTGCATGTATTGAGATGATCATATAGTTTTTCCCTTCAATTTGTTAATATGGTGTGTCACGTTGATTGATTTGCGTATATGGCAGAATCCTTGCATTCCTGGAATAAACCCCACTTGATCATGGTGTATGATCCTTTTAATGTGCTGTTGGATTCTGTTTGCTAGTATTTTGTTGAGGATTTTTGCATCTATGTTCATCAGTGATCTTGGCCTGTAGTTTTCTTTGTTTGTGACACGTTTGTCTTCTTTTGGTATAAGGGTGATGGTGGCCTCATAGAATGAGTTTGGGAGTGTTCCTCCCTCTGCTATATTTTGGAAGAGTTTGAGAAGGATAGGTGTTAGCTCTTCTCTAAATTTTTGATAGAATTTGCCTGTGAAGCCATCTGGTCCTGGGCTTTTGTTTGTTGGAAGATTTTTAATCACAGTTTCAATTTCAGTGCTTGTGATTGGTCTGTTCATATTTTCTATTTCTTCCTGATTCAGTCTTGGCAGGTTGTGCATTTCTAAGAATTTGTCCATTTCTTCCAGGTTGTCCATTTTATTGGCATAGGGTTGCTTGTAGCAATCTCTCATGATCTTTTGTTTTTCTGCAGTGTCAGTAGTTACTTCTCCTTTTCCATTTCTAATTCTAGTGATTTGAGTCTTCTCCCTTGTTTTCTTGATGAGTCTGGCTAATGGTTTATCAATTTTGTTTATCTTCTCAAAGAACCATGTTTTAGTTCTATTGATCTTTGCTATCGTTTCCCTCATTTCTTTTTCATTTATTTCTGATCTGATCTTTATGATTTCTTTCCTTCTGCTAACTTTGGGGTTTTTTGTTCTTCTTTCTCTAATTGCTTTAGGTGCAAGGTTAGGTTGTTTATTCGAGATGTTTCCTGTTTCTTAAGGTAGGATTGTCTTGCTATAAACTTCCCTCTTAGAACTGTTTTAGCTGCATCCCATAGGTTTTGGGTCGCCATGTCTCCATTGTCATTAATTTCTAGGTATGTTTTGATTTCCTCTTTATTTCTTCAGTGATCTCTTTGTTATTAAGTAGTGTATTGTTTAGCCTCCATGTGTTTGTATTTTTTACAGATCTTTTCCTGTAATTGATATCTAGTCTCATAGTGTTGTGGTCAGAAAAGATACTTGATACAATTTCAATTTTCTTAAATTTACCGAGGCTTGATTTGTGACTCAAGATATGATCTATCCTGGAGAATGTTCCATGAGCACTTGAGAAAAATGTGTATTCTGTTGTTTTTGGATGGAATGTCCTATAAATATCAATTAAGTCCATCTTGTTTAATGTATCATTTAAAGCTTGTGCTTTCTTATTTATTTTCATTTTGGATGATCTGTCCATTGGTGAAAGTGGGGTGTTAAAGTCCCCTACTGTGAATGTGTTACTGTCAATTTCCCCTTTTATAGTTGTTAGTATTTTCCTTATGTATTGAGGTGCTCCTATGTTGGGTGCATAAATATTTACAATTGTTATATCTTCTTCTTGGATCGATCCCTTGATCATTATGTAGTGTCCTTCTTTGTCTCTTGTAATAGTCTTTATTTTAAAGTCCATTTTGTCTGATATGAGAATTGCTACTCCAGCTTTCTTTTGATTTCCATTTGCATGAAATATCTTTTTCCATTACCTCACTTTCAGTCTGTATGTGTCTGTAGGTCTGAAGTGGGTCTCTTGTAGAGAGCATATTAGGTGTTGTTTTTTTATCCATTCAGCCAGGCTGTGTCTTTTGGTGGGAGCATTTAATCCATCCAGGGTGTTGTTTTTTAATCCATTCAGCCCTTCTGTGTCTTTTGGTGGGAGCATTTAATCCATTTACATTTAAGGTAATTATAGATATATATATTCCTATTCCCATTTTCTTAATTGTTTTGGGTTTGTTATTGTGTCTTTTCCTTCTCTTGTTTATCTTGCCTAGAGAAATTCCTTTAGCATTTGTTGTAAAGCTGGTTTGGTGGTGCTGAAGTCTCTCAACTTTTCCTTGTCTGTAAACGTTTTAATTTCTCCATCAAATCTGAATGTGATCCTTGCTGGGTAGAGAAATCTTAGTTGTAGGTTTTTCTCCTTCATCACTTTAAATATGTCCTGCCACACCCTTCTGGCTTGCAGAGTTTCTGCTGAAAGATCAGCTGTTAACCTTATGCAGATTCCCTTGTGTGTTATTTGTTGTTTTTCCCTTGCTGCTTTTAATATATTTTCGTTGTATTTAATTTTTGATAGTTTGATTAATATGTGTCCTGGCGTTTTTCTCCTTGGATTTATCCTGTATGGGAGTCTGTGTGCTTCCTGGACTTGATTAACTATTTCCTTTCCCATATTAGGGAAGTTTTCAACTATAATCTCTTTAAATGTTTTCTCAGTCCCTTTCTTTTACTCTTCTTTTTCTGGGAACCCTATAATTCGAATGTTGGTGCATTTAATGTTCTCCCAGAGCTCTCTGAGACTGTCCTCAGTTCTTTTCATTCTTTTTTCTTTATTCTGCTCTGCAGTAGTTATTTCCACTATCTTATCTTCCAGGTCACGTATCCGTTTTTCTGCCTCAGTTATTCTGCTGTTGATCCCTTCTAGAGTATTTTTAATTTCATTTATTGTGTTGTTCATCATTGCTTGTTTCCTCTTTAGTTCTTCTAGTTCCTTGTTAAATGTTTCTTGTATTTCCTCTATTCTATTTCCAAGATTTTGGATCATCTTTACTATCATTATTCTGAATTCTTTTTCAGGTAGACTGCCTATTTCCTCTTCATTTGTTAGGTCTGGTGGGTTTTTATCTTGCTCCTTCATCTGCTGTGTGTTTTTCTGTCTTCCCATTTTGCTTATCTTACTGTGTTTGGGGTCTTCTTTATGCAGGCTGCAGGTTCGTAGTTCCCATTGTTTTTGGTGTCTGTCTCCAGTGGCTGAAGTTGGTTCATTGGGTTGTGTAGGCTTCCTGGTGGAGGGGACTAGTGCCTGTGTTCTGGTGGATGAGGCTGGATCTTGTCTTTCTGGTGGGCTGGTCCACATCTGGTGGTGTGTTTTGGGGTGTCTGTGGCCTTATTATGATTTTAGGCAGCCTCTCTGCTAACACAACACAATGTGTTTTGTTCCTGTCTTGCTAGTTGTTTGGCATAGGGTGTCCAGCACCGTATCTTTCTGGTTGTTGAGTGGAGCTGGGTCATAGCGTTGAGATGGAGATCTCTGGGAGAGCTTTCACCATTTGATATTACATGGAGCTGTGGGGTCTTTTGTGGACCAGAGTCCTGAAGTTGGCTCTCCCATGTCAGAGGGACAGCACTGACTCCTGGCTGTAGCACCAAGAGCCTTTCATCCACAGGGCTCAGAATAAAAGGGAGAAAAAGAAGGAAGGAAGGAAGGAAGGAAGGAAGGAAGAAAGGAAGGAGGAAGGAAAGAAGAGGATACAATTAAAAAATAAAGTAAGATAAAATAAAGTTATTAAAATAAAAAATAATTATTAAGAGAAAAAAATTTTTTTTAAGTGAAAAGAATACAAAAAACAAACAAAAAACCGTACAGACAGAACCCTAGGACAAATGGTGAAAGCAAAGCTATACAGACAAAATCTCACACAGAAGCATACACATACACACTCACAATAAGAGCAAAAGGGGAAAAAGTATATCTTGCTCTCAAAGTCCACCTCCTCAATTCGGGATGTTTCGTTGTCTATTCAGGTATTCCACCGATGCAGGGTATATCAAGTTGATTGTGGAGATTTAATCTGCTTCTCCTGAGGCAGCTGGGAGAGATTTCCCTTTCTCTTCTTTGTTTGCACAGCTCCCGGGGTTCAGCTTTGGATTTGGCCCCGCCTCTGCATGTAGGTCGCCGGAGGGCGTCTGTTCTTCGCTCAGACAGGATGGGGTTAAAGGAGCAGCTGAATAGCAGGCTCTGGCTCACTCGAGTGGGGTGCGGGGCGAGCCTGCGGCGGCAGAGGCCAGCGTGACTTTGCACCAGCCTGAGGTGCACTGTGTGTTCTCCTGGGAAAGTTGTCCCTGGATCACGGGACCCTGGCAGGGGCGGGCTGCACAGGCTCTTGGGAGGGGAGGTGTGGATAGTGACCTGTGCTCAAACACGGGCTTCTTGGTGGTGGCAGCATGCCTTAGCGTCTCATGCCTCTCTCTGGGGTCCGCGCTGATAGCCGCGGCTCACGCCCATCTCTGGAGCTCCTTTAAGCAGTGCTCTTAATCCCTTCTCCTCGTGCACCAGGAAACAAAAAGGGAAGAAATAGTCTCTTGCCTCTTCGTTAGGTCCAGACTTTTCCCGGACTCCCTCCTGGCTAGCTGTGGTGCACTAACCCCTTCAGGCTGTGTTCACGCAGCCAGTCCTGTCCCTACGGTCCGACTGATCCACCGAAGCCAGAGCCTCAGCTCCCAGCCCCGCCCATTCCGCTGGATGAGCAGACAAGCCTCTCGGGCTGGTGAGTGCCGGTCAGCACCGATCCTCTGTGCGGGAATCTCTCCACTTTGCCCTCCGCACCCCTGTTGCTGTGCTCTCCTCCATGGCTCCGAAACTTTCCCCCTCCGCGCCCCACCCCCGCCCACCACAGTCTCCGCGAAGGGGTTTCCTAGTGTGTGGAAACCTTTCCTCCTTCACAGCTCCCTCCCACTGGTGCAGGTCCCATCCCTATTCTTTTGGCTCTGTTTATTCTTTTTTCTTTTGCCCTACCCAGGTACGTGGGGAGCTTCTTGCCTTTTGGGAGGTCTGAGGTCTTCTGCCAGCGTTCAGTGGGTGTTCTGTAGGAGTTGCTCCACGTGTAGATGTATTTCTGATGTATCTGTGGGGAGGAAGGTGATCTCCGCATCTTACTCTTCCGCCGTCTTCCCCCTCTCCCTGTGAACTTTTTAATGATGGCCATTCTGACTGGTGTGAGGTGATACTTCTTTGTAGTTTTGATTTGCATTTCTCTAATAGTTAGTGATGTTGAGCATTAAGATTGCTTTCTTTTTTTTTTTTTTTTTTTTTTTGCGGTACGCGGGCCTCTCACTGTTGTGGCCTCTCCCATTACGGAGCACAGGCTTGGGACACGCAGGCTCAGTGGCCATGACTCACAGGCCCAGCCGCTCCACGGCACACGGGATCCTCCCAGATCGGGGCATGAACCCACATCCCCTGCATCGGCATGCGGACCCCCAACCACTGCGCCACCAGGGAAGCCCTAAGATTGCTTTTTTAATCCACCTTCTAGTTTATCTCACTTCTCTAGGAAAATTGCTGAAGACATTGCTATATATGATGGTACAATAATGTTTTAAACATATGTTATTACTGCAACCTTTTTCTAACTTTTAAAAAAGTAGATAACAATAATTATAACAGCTAATATTTCTTGAATGTTTACTATATGCCAGACATTACACTAAACATTTTATGTATGTTTTCTAATTTAGTCCTCATAAAGCTATTTGAGATAGGGACTATTATTTTCCTTTGTACAGTGAGAAAAATGACACAAAGTGTTAAGAAATTTGTTTAAGTTAACAAAATGAGTAAGAGGCGGGGCAACAATTCCAAATCTGAGATAGTGACTACTGAGTTCAAACTTTTAATCTATTAAAGCCTCTAAAGATACCAGGTTGATCAATGTTACAATTCATTTAATCTTAATCATTTGTTTAAATGCATTTACCTAGGTCCCATCCACCCAGGTAGGACTGGGGCTAGGTATGGAAGTAAAGTAAAATTGTAATGAGTTGTTATCAGAAACAGATAAATTGGACCTACATTGTTGAGTATATTGGTGAAGAAAATATTCTCCCGGTACACTTTTGTTGTTTCTCATTCTTTTTTTTTTATTTTTTCTTCTGGGTTTCTCATTCATTCACCATATGTTAACTTTACTTATTCCTTCCTGGGAAAGTGAGGAGGTAATTAGTTTTTCAATCAGATGAGTAATATTCTAGAAAAGATTTAGGCATAACTAATATAAAATGTTTCACTCAGGAGAGGGTAACAGGGTTAAAAAGTATTTTCATGAAAATTTTATGTAAGATGAGTCAGTGGGTCAAAATGTAGATAATTTTACTAGTTTTTAAACTGCATCTTCATTTGACCTGGTTTCTGATTTTTACTTCTCAGTGTACAGGGATTTTGACTGTATTTGCTGTATGGAGTATCTCAGTATTTGCTGCTGTGTAACTGTCCCTCTTCATGTGACACATTACAAACTAGTGTGGGTCAGGGTGGAAAGACAACTCTAGATACTCTATTTGCAAATCTGAAAGAATATTATTTTTTACCTGATTTAATGAAGCTTCATTCTCCCCTCTCTCCTTCTTGAAATACAAATACAGTCTTGAGCTTTCCTGTGGGCATGTGGATAAACATAACTCATTTGCCACCAAAACAGAGTACAGCTTTGTACAGCAATTAGAAATTATTTTAAACATTGCTACTTTAAGTTTATATCCTCATTTCCATCATAAATTATTATAATACTTTTTATTTTATCTAAAGCACATCTTATCCAAAAGGCAGGATCTTCTGGGATTCCATTCATTCAGTTGTTTCATGTCATTCTATTATGTTAATAAAATTGGTATTTACTTATTCTACAGCTCCTGTGTTGGGGTTTAGAGGGGTGTAATTAAAATCCCAAGGTTTGTGGCTTCTTACAGGTTTCTAAACAGAAAAAGTCTATAATAAGGAGAAATACAGTGATCAGTGTGTAACAGTTAGACATTTACGGGCATTTGCAAACAAGTGCTATAAGGCTAACAGCTGAATTACACTAAAAATAATTTCAACTTTATATTTCAAGTTAGATAGAGTGATGGTTATATGTTTTCAATGGAAAAAAATCCTTTGACCTGACAGTGTAATACAACATATTTATCAGTAGCAAAGTATAATGTTAAAGGCTTTGGAGGTTATCAGAGTACCTAGGTTTTGGTATCTATTCTACTTATTTCCTCTTCATAGCAGTAAAGTAGGGGTAAACATATCAGTACTACCTACATCATAGAGTTATAGTGATCAAAAGAATATATGAAAGTACTTTTAAAACAACCAACTAATATCTAGATGTAAATCTTTATTAAATAAATAAGGTACAGTCACAGAGCCAGGAACGTGATATTTAGTAATGAATAAAAGGTGCCCTTGTTCTGAGCCCATGCCAATGATCTATGTGCATGGAAAAAAACTCGGTAATGATATTTCTTTTATGCTTTATCTTACCAAACATCCTTGGAAAGAGAGTAAACCAAGTATGTTCCTTAATTTGATAAATTTTTATTGAATGTGTTTACTGTGCTAAGATATAATGGGGAGAAAAAAAGGTGAATATAGTCCTTAGTTTTTCTTCATGGGACTTTTACTCATTCACTCATTCATTCATTCATTTATTCATTCCTTCCTTCAACATTGTCAGGGATGGCTGCAAATATATCAGTGGAAAAAAACAAGTAAGTTATACACTTTTACTCATTCACTCATTCATTCATTCATTTATTCATTCCTTCATTCAACATTGTCAGGGATGGCTGCAAATATATCAGTGAAAAAAGAAGTAAGTTATACACTGTAGTGTGTTACAATGTGGTAGGTGTTTTGAAGAAACAATAAAGCAGAAGAATGAGACAGGAATGCTTGGAAAAGTAGAGAGGTTGTTCTAATTTTGAACAGGGAGATCAGAAAAATGGGACATTTGAGGAGAGAATTGATGTTGAAGGACCAAGCCGTGTGGATATCTGGGAGAAGCATTCCAGGAGGAATCAGCAAGAGCAAAGGACTTAAGCCAATAAGATACTTAGCTTATTCAAGGAACATTCAACAGCCCTGTGTGGCTAGACAAACCTGAGCTTAGAATAGTAAATAAGAGAGAAGGTCATAGAGAGAATGAGGACCCAAGTCATAAGGATTTTTGTTTTGCTCCAAGTGAGATGAAAAGCCACTGGAAGTTTGAGCAGAGGAGAGACATGTGCTGATGTAATTGTAACAAGATCAGTGTGGATGCTCTGGTGAAAATAGGCTGCAATGATTACCCTTGGAAAGATTTTTCAAGAAGTCAGGGGACAGATCATAGTGACAGGACTAGAGTCATAGCAATGGAGGTGATTAGAGTGGTCTTTGCAAATTACATCTAGTAGAATTTGCTGACTGAAGTGGGACATGATCTAAAGGATGAAGTGCATGATGATTTTCATGTTTTATTTGCTTATTTTTGTTTTTGCCTGAAAAACTGGAAAGACAGATACATTTACAAGATGGAGATGACTGTGGGAGGAACATGGTAAAATAATGGGAACTCAGTTTCAAATATGTTAAGTTGGAGATGCCTCTTAAGCATCCAACTAAAGAAGACAAGTAGAAATTGGCTATATGAATATGAAATTCAGGAGAAAGTGCTACACCATAGATAAAAGATCTGGAAATTGTTATCTATGGATAGTACTTAAAGCTGTAAGATTGGATGAGCTCATCTAAGACATGGGTGTAGTTAGAGTAGAAAACAAAAACCTCAGGACTGAGTTCTCATGTATTCAACCCTTAAAGAGATCACACACATAATGAGATAAATGCAAGTGATTCAGAGAAGAAGAAAACAAAAGAAATGAAGAAAATATTTTCAAAAAGACAGTGATGTTCAACTGAGTTAAGTGTTCTTGATCTATGAGAACTGGGAATTTACCATTGGATTTAGCAATGTGGAATCAATGGGAACCTTGGGAATTGCCATTTAGTATAAAATATAGAGATTAATCAAATATTCACCCAAAGGAATGCAAATTCACTACTGTGAAACAATGGTACAATGGTGTAATGTTATCTGATTGCAGCAACATTTACCCTAGTAAAAGAAGGTTGTGGGGAAGACTTCTTGGAGGAAGTGATGATCAGGAGAGAGCTGAAAAGCTAGTTAGAACTAAGTATACAAAGAAAAAAGGGAAGAACATTCAAAGTCAAGGGAATGGCAGCAGGAGACTAAGAGAAAGCCAATTGTAGTTACTGTGGAGGAATCAATGGGATTCAGGGTCAAAGTGAGAAAGAATATCAAATCAAAAATATCTTTATTAAGACCAGTGTCCAGGAGCTTACCTCCTATGTTTTCTTCCAGGAGTTTTATGGTTTCAGGTCTTACATTCAAGTATTTAATCCATTTTGAGTTGATTTTTGTTTATGGTATAAGATAGGGGTCCAGTTTCATTCTCTTGCATGTGACTGTCCAGTTTTCCCAACACCATTTATTAAAGAGACTGCCCTTTCCTATTGTATATTCTTGGCTCCTTTGTCAGAAATTAATTGATTGCATATGCATGAGTTTATTTCTGGGGTCTCCATTCTGTTCCATTCTATGAATCTTTTTTCTTTTTTTTAATGACAATACCATACTGTTTTGATTATTAGAGCTTTGTAATATACTTTGAAACCAGGACATATGATACCTCCAGCTTTGTTCTTCATTCTCAAGATTGATTTGGCTATTCAAGGTTGTTTGTGGTTCTATACAAAGTTTAGGATGGCTTGTTCTATTTCTGAGAGAAATGCCATTGGAATTTTGAGATGGATTGCATTGAATCTGTAGATTGCCTCAGGTAATATGGACATTTAAACAGTATTAATTCTTCCAATCCATGAACACAAAATATCTTTCCTTTTATTTGTGTCCTCTTCAATTTCTTTCATCAGTGTCTTACAGTTTGCAATGTACAGACCTTTCACCTACTTGGTTAAATTTATTCCTAAGTATCTTATTCTTTTTGATGCAATTGTACATTGAATTGTTTTCTTAATTTCTCTTTCTGATAGTCTGTTGGTATATAGAAACTCAACTGATTTTTGTATATTGATTTTGTACACTGCAACTTTACTGAAATTTTTCATTAGTTCTAACAGTTTTTTGGTAGAGTCTTCTATATGTAATACCCCACACAGTACCTTGAAGTTTCTCTTACAGAGTTTTGAAGTTTTCGTTTGTTTTTAGTTTGTTTGTTTCTATTCTAAGAACAATGGAGAGCCATTTAGGGGTTTTAAAAGTAAATAGGAATGTGGATGGTAGGATATTCTCATGCTTATAATTTAAAAGAGATTACTGGATGCTCATGAAGAACAAATTAGAAGAGATCGCTGTGGATGACAAGAGACAGGTTGAATTGTCTGGGAAATTGCACTAGTCCAGGGAGAAATATTGGCCTAGAGTGTTTAGTGGTAGCATCAGACAGATGTGAGAGAATAGAAAATCCTTTCAAGAATATAGTTGAGGGACTTCCCTGGTGGCACAGTGGTTAAGAATCCGCCTGCCAATGCAGGGGAAACAGGTTTGAGCCCTCATCCCAGAAGACCCCACATGCTGGGAGCAACTAAGCCCGTGTGCCACAACTACTGAGCCTGCACTCTAGAGCCCACGAACTACAACCACTGAAGCCACATGCCTAGAGCCCGTTCTCTGCAACAAGAGAAGCCATCACAATGAGAAGCCCACACATCACAATGAAGAGTAGACCCCGTTTGCTGCAACTAGAGAAAGCCTGCACACAGTAACGAAGACCCACCATAGCCAAAAATAAATTAATTAATTAATTTTAAAAAATCACTTACACTTAAAAAAAATAAAGAATATAGTTGAAACATTCAGCAGAATAAACCTCAAACTGAATCATGAATAAAATAAGTACCTGTAAATATTTATAAAGTGTTTAAAATGCTTTACTATTCTTCATTTCTCTTCATTGTCATTAACACTGCATACCTAAAGGCAGAAACCTAGAATGGCAGTTCTTATCTTATTGTCAGCCCATAGAAAAGCACCTTTATGTTGTATTGTGGAACAGAAGTGGAAGTGAAGGAAAATTGTAAATTGTGTTACTGGAAAAATATTAAATAACATCTTTAAATTTTTTTTTTAATTTTTAATTTTTTTAAATTTTTATTGGACTATAGTTGATTTACAATGTTGTGTTAGTTTCTGCTGTACAGCAAAATGAATCAGTTATACATATACATATATCCACTCTTTTTAGATTCTTTTCCCATATAGGTCATTGCAGAGTATTGAGTAGAGTCCCATGTGCTGTACAGTATTTCCTTATTAGTTATCTATTTTATATATAGTAGTGTGTATATGTCAATCCCAATCTGTCTCCCCCCTCTTTCCCATCCTGGTAACCATAAGATTGTTTTCTACATCTGTGACTCTATTTCTGTTTAGTAAATAAGTTCATTTGTACCATTTTTTTAGATTCCACATGTAAGCGATATCGTATGATATTTGTCTTTCTCTGTCTGACTTACTTCACTCATTACGGCAACCTCTGGGTCCATCCATATTTCTGCAAATGGCATTATTTTGTTTTTATGGCTGAGTAATATTCCATTGTATTATGTACCACAACTTTTTTATCCGTTCCTCTGCCAGTGGACATTTAGATTGCTTCCATGTCCTGGCTATTGTAAATAGTGCTGCAGTGAACACTGGTGTGCATGTATCTTTTTGAATTATGGTTTTCTCTGGATATATGCCCAGGAGTGGGATTGCACATCTTAATTAAGTATATTCTAGTTGTTGTTGTTGTTGTTTTTTAACACGACAGAATAAAGTTACTTTTTCATTTGATTCTTGAGTATAATTCAATATGAGGTTATTTTAGTGACATCAACGCAGTAATAATGTGTGTGGCATAAGCTAAGTTAACTCACTACTTACGTGTTTTTCATTTCTGGCCAAACAAAGCTACCTACTGTCAGAGTAGGATTCCAAATTTTCTCCATGTAATGTGTTTTCTTCAAGATGGGATAATCATCTGATGGGCATTGGGTTCACTTAAGAAACATGCTATTTAGATAAAAGGCATGAATACTGTTTGGCTTGAACAATTACCAAATAGTTCATAAAGCAACTATCTTCCATCTCAGCCAAAAGTCATCTTGGAAAAGATGGTCAAATCTCTTGGCTACCTAACCAGAGTATGAGAATTCCGGTAATATATTCACAATGGCATGTGAACTAGTTTGTGATAGCATATTCAAATGGAAACTGGGTGATAGGGAGCTAATACCTGTGTATAACAGGATAAGGCTTCCCTAAAAATAGAGATACTTTATGTAATCTGATGTTTGACTCATTGAAAAGTGGAAATTTGTTTATCTGCAAATAAAAAGTTACTCTTCATGCATGAAATAGTTTCTTCCTTATAAAACTGGGGGATAAATTTAGATTTAGGTGAAATATAACTATATAGTTAAAGATAGGTAAATTTTAAAACTCCTTATAAACCTTTTGGAGAGTGTTAACAAAAGTTTTGGGATTTTTCACATGCAAATCTTAATACATCTGGCATATCCAATAGATGATTTCAGCATGATAATTTGACTCCATATTTGTTAGAGCAAAATATGTTTACTGAATATTTCTTCTATAGCTATTTCAATCATCATAAATCACCTCATCTCCTTTTATTTATTTATTTTTTTTGGTAAAACAGACAAGTTGGGAGAAGCCAAGTTTTAAAAAGTCCTACTCATTTATTTAAGGAGATTCCTTAAAAGAAAAGAAAAGAAAACACATATAATCACAGCCTAGTAAGAGATACACTGAAAGAAAACATTCCTTACAAACTGCAGTTTTTCTCTTTCAAAATGTAGCAACTATAAATTAATTCATTCACATTTAATTATCCTTCTATTCATTTCCAAAATATTTGTTGAATTTATGTGTAAATTACTAGTCAAAAATAGTGATAGTATATTTTATATTTTAAATTAAAATCTAAAATCTTAAAAGACATATCAGTCTCAGTGATTCAAAATAAACTATATGTAGCTGCAAAAATGAATATGTGTTTAGGATCTAATTTTAAAAGACTACATAATGATTTTTGCAAAAACTTTTCCCCAAAAAGTAAACATCACAGTTTTATCCTAGATTATCCAATTTATCATTGACTTCCACTTAGCGTAATGGAATGAAGATTGCATTATCAGTTTATATATTCTATTATTAAACTTATTAAACTTTGACTAGTATTGATTTACATACAAAACAAATTTTGAAGGAATAGAGTCATGCTGCTTTTGTTGCTGAAAAGTTCTCTGTAGTCTTAAAAGAAACTGCCATCTTGAAATAGATTGGAATATGGGCAGTAAGTTTTAAGATGTCAATCATATTATCACTTCTAAAACTGGTAGAAGATGACTACACTAAGATATATTTTATGTTACTGAGGTTTAAACAAATTAGACAGGATTTGTTTACTTTTAAAATTATATAACTGCCTCAGCTTCATCAATAATTTGTATAAATATACATGACAGATCCAAAATTAACTTGGACATATAATTGAGAAAGAAAAAGGTAATTTAAGGGGAAATAATAAAGTGGCTGGAAAATGAATAAGCTGACAATAAAATTATTGAAAGTACATATAAAATGCACATTGCATTCATTGTGGGGAACACAATGTCAGAGAGGGCTCTTATTTTGAAGATAATAGAACTATTTTAATTTTAAATATCAAAGCACTTATATTTACAGGTGAGGAAGCACTGGGAATAGATAAAATTAAACAATTGCCTAAATATGAATAAAAAACCCAGCTACCTCATGAGACAGTCTATTACAGGTAATAGAAAAAAAGAAAAACAAAGACCTGTCAGAAAATCAAAATTTTAAAAATGTGAATTCTTATCAAATCCTGTGACGTGACGCCCAATCCTGCATTCAAAACAATTATCTATTTATTTCAGTTATTGAGAGTCATGTGCAAAGGGCAGATGTGATCTCTGTTATGAGATGGAAACATTTAATTCTTACTCTTACAAATAGATTTAGCTTAATCAGCTAGGTTTATCTTGGAAACAGCTCTGCTATCTGTAAAGTGTGCTATTGCTACTCACTATAACTTATAGAATGTTTTGCTCTTCCAACAGATAAACAGTATGTTCTGGTTGTATGCCTTGTCCCAATGAGAGCTGTAATAGCATTTGGTCCAATAGCTTAAGTCGTAGATCAGGTGTAATGAACTTTTCCTGACAGTGTGGAGATCAAATAGCTCACACTTTTCCACACTAATTCCAGAGGTTTGCTTCAGTGACTACTTTTTCAGTCTACAGTAGCTATTCTTCAGGTTTGTTGAGAGACTTTAATTTTTGCTCCACTTTCGTACTTACCATTACCAATTGCACTTTTTATTCTCTGTCTTCATTTTTGCTTTTCTCCCCCTATTTTTTCTTCTTGGGATAATAAGGAATATGAGGTCCTAATTATCTTCTTCTTGTATCGGTGTAGCCGTTTACCACCAGATTCCCTAGTTTTTCCAAATTACTCTAACAATTCACATCCATATTTAAGAATTTAAAGTCGCTACTGTGTGCAATATGTTATAATAACCTGTAATGGAAAATAATCTGAAAAAGGGTATATATATATATAATATATATATATAAAACTGAATCACTTTGCTGTACACGAGAAAGTAACACAACATTGTAAACCAAATATTACTCAATTTAAAAAATTGAAAAAAAAAGAGAATTTCAAGCCTGTAAGTCAACTGGTTCCCTTCCATTAATTGTTCTTTCCTGTACAAGACATTTGCCCAACAACCCTACCACAAAATACTTGGAGCCAACTTCCTTCTAGCTTTCTTAAGCAGCTCTATAGTTTCCCAGCTCGGATTAATTCCTCATATCTGATATTGATATGTATGTTTACTTTTAAATCATATTCTCTACATTCAGAGCTCAACTCTATATTCACCTGATCTAGCAGCTTTTTCCAGAATAGCCCAAATAGGCATCAGTAATTCTTTTCCAGGGCAATAGTTCTCCTTCCCCTTTCTACAAATTGACAGGAACTTTTTGTTCTGTTCTCATATGCCTCTCGAATAGCTACTTACTGAGATACCTAGTGTCACTTCGTAAGATTTAATTGAATCTTGCTATGAGCTTTGTTCAGTACTGTTATATAAATTAATACAGCTGTAAGCAAAGAAGAGTTGAAATTCTTCAAGCATGTGACCTGAGCATCTAAGAGGTTTAGATATTATCTTCTATTTCAGTTTAAGGAGATCATTTCAGCCAACAGCTGCCCTGTTTATATTTTCAAAATTTCTCCATATGATTGATAAATGCATTAGTGCAGTGTCACTTGTTCTTGCCTTAGAAAATTTATTTTCCCCAGGAGGCAAAAATAGAGTATTTTATTTTATTGCCAAATAACAAATTATCTCGCATATGGAAAATTCCCTGTCTATGCCAGGACCACCTTATATTATTCAAGCTGAGATTTTAAAATGTACTTGTTACTCCCCTCATCTGAGTTGTATATTTTACTCTTTCACTCACTTAGAAAATAAAATTGGATCTAAAGTGTATATAATTTACTGTCCTTGAAAAGTTATCCTGTAGCTCATAGAGACAACTGGAAACTACTATTTCATAAATCTTTTGAATTATAAGGAATCATGTAGTGAATTTCCAAATTCAGAGCACTTCTTTTTATAAATTATTACTTCCTTGAAAGTTCTTGAGGGATATAAAATATGTATTTTTCTAGCAAGTCGACTACCTATTACATGTTAGGCACAGGTCTAGCAGCTAGGAATATAAAAGGCTTTGTCTAGGAGTATTTAACACTCTCTCATTTCCTGTTACCAGATTATAGAATACAAGAGCACACATTGACATTTCAAGAATTTTAAAATAAGCATATTGTTACTTTATATTCCTTGTTAGAGGCTTGGATTATTGATCCACTGTCATTATGATAGTGCCATCTAGTTGTTCCTATGCCAGATGGTAGGCACTTGCTTGTATAGATATTCTTTTACTTCCAACAGGCGAATTTCACCTGATAAAGCAAGCTGTAGATGTTATGCATACATATCTTTCTACACACACTAACCTTCTCTGGGACCTGGTGTTAAAAGCCACTATAAAGAAATATTCTCAGTAGGTCACTGAATATAATGATCTGATTGTATCTGTCTCTCCATGCCAAAAAGCCCATGATAAGCCCTTAAGAAATAGACGATAAAATAAGTTGAACTGGTATTTTTAAATTAAGTATCAGTAACTTAAATTATAATTATTTTTGCGGTTTTTATTGATAGTATTCAAGAGAGTAAGTACTTTGGAGCAGGATTAAAACACAATCTGGGACATCATGAAAATTATTTTTCAAAACATATCTGAAATTTATCTTTTCCACATTAAAAAGTACTTAAGTACTAATATAATTCTACAGTTTCAATTGGCAAACCTGTGACACCCTCCAATCTGAGGATAAAGGTCATCTATCTATAGAATATAAATAAAACTTGGTGATGGGGCTTGTTGAAGCAGTTCTCAAGTTCCTATGCAGCACCGTCCTTCTACAGTCTGCTTTCTTTAACAGATAATATATTTTTGTGTGAGATTTTTCTCCTCCGACTGCTTATTATTTATGGACTTCATTGATTTAGTTCTACTATGTGATTGCATATTTCTTTCTCTGAGTCTACCAGTTTCTGCAAAGTTATGGCCTGAGCAGCTCACATTACTCTCTGGGTGGTTTATGTAAATAATAATAATAAAAACACCTGAAGCTTTATCCCTGTTTCCAGTAGTATTCCACTGACCTCTTTTCAGCTTGAAGAGGTTCTATCTATGGCTGATTTTTTTAATTTCTTCCCACTGGCAATTTTCAGCCTACTGTGCTTCTTCATCTGATTTCTTGACTCTTTCTTGACTTAAGAATTAATTATTGAAATGTATCAGATGCACTCTGAAAATGTCAGTGTATTTGGTTGGATTTACTAAGAAGCACAGCTTTTCAGCCAACATGATATTGGAACTGAATTTCAAGTAGTGCCTTTCTCCACACATCGTTTTCACAGGCAACACAAAAACATACTGCAGATGATCTATACCATCGCTGAAAAGGTTTGTGCGGTACAAGGCCATTTGTCTCTATCACTTTAAAGCAGAATGTTTACCTTTGCATTTTAGTGCCTTTTTTCTCATTGAAACTTTAATAAACACTTTATATAGAACTACAAGAGACTCGCAGAAGCTGTCCATCTATCCTCCTGCCTCCACCAGCCTGTGGCTAATTTAATCTGTCCAATTCAGATGGTTATTGATCCTGGTATAAAAGGAATTCATGACCTCTTTGTATTTGGTGGAATATTCTACAAGCCTTAGTCTCACAAACTGAGGCACAGGAATTCATACACTGAATAGCACAACAAGGCAGCTTGAGAGTGAAAGCAATTTAAACACAAAGTTTAAAATCTCCTGAAAAGAGATTCAAAAGCATGTATTAAAACATTTCAGGTGTGGGTTTAAGAAGGGAAGGGCTGCTTTAATTCACAAGACATAATTTTAAAAGAATATTAATAAAACAATATTTTAAAGAGCTTAGACTTCATACTTATTTATTAACTTCTAAAATAATTATTAGGCACCTACTCTTGGCCAAACTCTGTTTCGGGTGCTTCAGTTTCATGGGTTTATATAATGAAGGAAAGAGAGAAAATCCCTATTCTTATAGAACATATGTTCTAGTGGGGGAAGACAAGTGACAACATAGAAGAATAAGGAAACAACATAATTATGTTTGAAGGTGATTAGTACTATGAAGAAAACACAGGGAATGGGGTTAGGACATGCCTGGAGGTCGGAGGATTGCTATTTTTAAGTGAAGTAGTGAGGGGAAGGCCTTATTGAGATGACATCTGGACAAACTGAAGGCAACGAGGGAGCAGGCCATGAGGATATATGAGGACAGAGGATCATGTGTCAAGAATAAGGGCAATGCAGGACACTTCAGGGAGGAGTGTGCTTGCATACTTAAGAAAGAGCAAGGGATCTGGTGTGGGTAGAGCAGACAGAGGCAGGGGAAGAAAGGAAGTGAGATGTGGAAGTAGATGAAATCAGTTAGGTCACTGGACCTGGTTGCATAGGGCCCGGTAGGCTAGCTTGTGGACTCAGCTTTTAAACTGAATGCAGTGGGAAAACATTGGAAGATATCCAGCAAAGAGTGACATGATCTGTCTTATGTGTTTAAAACGTAAGTCTGGTTGTTGGGGGTGGAGACATTAATGTAATATTATAGGAAAGAGATGATGGTGGCTTTTATCATGTGCTAGCATGAAGCTGGTGAAGAAGAAATTGCAGTTGATTTAAAAGGATAGCCAGTAAAATTTTCTCAGTTTGGAGGCAGAATACAAGAGAAAGTAAAGAGTCAAGAATGTCTACAAGGTTTTGGTCTATGCCACCGGAGGGATGTCCTTCCCATTAGCTGAGGTGGGGAGAGTGTAAGAAATAATGTAAAAATATATATGGAAAGTTTATAGTTTATATCTTATCTTCACAGCTAAGATAAATAGCTGATGTATGTGATAGATATTATTCATAGGTATATATGTATATGTACATAGGTATAATATTCATAATAATACACAATTGCATAATATTTCATAATATGAATAATCCAAAATATTTCCCAACTCATAGGAAAATTTAGGTTGTTTCCTCTCCCCTCCCCCATTATACAAAGTGCTTCAATAAACAAGCTTTAAATATATTCTTGTATTTTAATCCTTTTATTTCTATAACATTAGTACCGAGAAGTTAGGCTGCTGGGTTAAATTATACAGCTATTTGTAAAATTTACTTTTACATTATTCCAGATTACTTTCATATGAGATTGTGAAAATTCACTCTTTTACCAACACAAATCCACAAATACAAGTTTCCACTTCCCTGAATCTTAGCCAACATCAGATATAATCACTTTTTAAAAAGTATTTTGTCTAACTTGATAGCTAAATATTATTACATTCTTGCTTCCATAGTATCCTTGTCTACCTGTTGTAATTATTTAACTGGAATTCTCTTAAGCATTTTTGAACCATCCTTCTGAAAGTAAAGAATGGTTAGTCAACATGTTCTCTCAAATTAATTTTTAAAATATCCTCTTTTTTCTCAAAAGTATTTCAGAAAGACAACATCTTTAGAGTGGTAAGAACTTATGTACATTTTTTTTCAGATTTAATATAATCTTTAAAACTGATGTCAGAAGGTTTTATATTCAGAGATTAAGTAATTAAAAGAATTATAAATTATGCATTCTGCTCAATTATATATTTATTGTTACATTATAATAACTGATTTTTTTAACATGGGATTATTTGTAATTATAATGATGGAAAATGTATATAAATAATTTTATGTGAAATTCTGAGTGTGAAATAAATTTAGAGAGCCTTCCCTATTTTCTTTCTCATATTTCTCCCTTGTTAATCTTTCTCTCTCTCATCTATTTTTCTTTCTCCATTTCTCCATGATCTATTTGTTTTTCTGTTGGTCCAAGCCCATCCCCAAGTTTACCCTTCCTCACTCCAACACAATGAAAAGATCAATGACATTCATAGTCAGTTAGGAAATACAGAGGATATGTGTGTCAGGAAAATACAGTGATCAAATGAAGTGAATTTTCTGCATTATTAGCACTTCTTTTCAAGCACAAAGACATTTTTATTTAACCACTTTGATGGAAAACCTTTCAAAATAGCAACTAGGATGGCATCATCATGAACACAAATCATTTCATGGCAATCTGTGGGCTCTAGGGCCCACGAGCCACAACTACTGAGCTCGCGTGCCACAACCACTGAAGCCCGCATGCCTAGAGTCCATGCTGTGCAACAAGAGAAGCCACCACAACTAGAAGCCCATGCACTGCCATGAAGAGTAGCCCCCGCTCGCCGCACCTAGAGAAAGCCCACGTGCAGCGACGGAGACCCAAGGCAGCCATAAATAAATAATAAATAAATAAATTTATATTAAAAAAAGAAATTGCTTGGGCTTTTAGATAGATTGCAGCTATTTAGTTTTCCTTTTTGCTTATTTCCAGTTTCTAGGAATATGCCAGTTGATAATTAGGATTATTTTATTATAAAAATAAAACTGATGTATATATATTTGAGGAAACCCTGTGTATTCTACCTTTTCATTTAAAACAAAGATTTTAGAAGTGAAAATAAGGATAATTCATATTGTAACATTAAGATTCTAATTCTATAAAAAGAAGTGCAGATAATGTAACTGCATTTTTCTAAATTCAACAAAATATTATTTTGCGCCATCTTTTTGCCATAAATCTTCTCTTATCTCTCTCTCTGCCCCCTTCCCTCCTCCTCTTCCCCATCCCTCTGTCTTCCTCTTTCCTTCTGGTGTCATCATGCAGCCCTTGAGTCAGGCTGGGGACCACAGAGACTTGAAGGGCTGCTGAAAACTCTCTCTTCCTAGACTGAATATGCTGCCCTGTTTGCTTTGGGGCTTGTCCCAGCTCTAGGAGCTATTCAGGCAGAATTGCTTAAGGATTCCTCACATCCTTCTGGGGCTTCTCTATCTACTTGTGACTCAAGGGCTGACTGGTCCCCTACTTCTAATCTCTCTCCTACTTATGGATTTTTTTTCTTGTGGATGTGTCTAGCCTCCCCACCGCTCCGCCATCATGTTTCTTTCCAAATCTTTTGTTTAAGTCCAAATTTTACTTCCTAGGGTCTAGGCTTTTAAAATCTGAAGGCCAGGAATACTTCATTTCCTCTAATTTTTGAACATATATATTTCCCCTGTGTTATGATACTGAACAGCCTAACTACTGCATAGTTTAGGAGGTGGGGGGGCAGGGTGAAGAGGAGACCTAAATGGATTAGGAGATACATGAAAGAAATGTAATAGTAATATTTCAAAACTATGCCACCATATTACAGTAAATACCAGAAGTATTCAGAGCAACATCCTGTACTTATGTGACCCTTAAATGTTTATCAAGCACTTTTATATTTTAAAAATTATCCTTTATTCAACCTTGTGAGATAGTAGTTTTATAGATGAGGGATACATGACTAAAAGGTATTAAGTAATTTATTTTAGGGTTATCTATGAGTAGATAGTGAACACATTACAGAAACCCAGATCTTTATATTGCATGACAAATAATTTTCTACTTTACGCTTTCTTAAATGTTTGTATATTAATAGAAATAAATTGTCCTCCCTCTGTTTAAAAGGAAAAGGTGAATAAGACACTTATAGTAAATAATGAGAGATTGATAGAGTGCTGGAGAAAGTGAAGGAACCATCAAGGGGAAGAAGAGGCTGAGGGGCACAGGATCAACCCCAAAACACCCTTCTGTGATGTTCCAGTGCCTTATAACTGAGCAAAGGATGTTAAATACTTAATGATAGCAGCAGTGCAATAAAAAATATAAATCAATAGTCCCTGATGTAATGTGAAGACTTTCATCATTTGAAATAGAATAACTTCAAATTTATGAAAACTTTGGACCTTGTTAGATTCAGAAACATTTAATCTGTCTTAATGAGATCATCAAAATAGCATAGTAAGTTTCACATTTATTTTGTTTTTATATATTACATAGTATGTGGGAAAGTTTTCTAATAGATTATGTGCTATACGATGACATTCTATGGAAAGGACAATTAGTGTGGGCCCAATATAAGGAGGTATAGCAATTGATATATTAAAAAACTTTGATATAAATGAGTTTCCTCTGTAAGCTGTGATGGAATTTGAATCAAAGAAATAGTTTTTTCTTAACATTTTACTGTGATATCAAATATCTTTTCAATGTGTCTTTAAAAATTCATGTGTATGAAATTGTTTTATAAGTTGAGAATTTTTTTTTTCTTTTTCTGTTGAAGCATAACTCCATTAGTGGAAAAAGAAGACTCTTTGTGAGACTCTATTAGAGTTTTTTTTCTCTATGAAACTCTTCAGGAATATTCCTCTTCTATACTTCAAAGCCTCTCTCTTGTCATACTTCTCTTAATAGGTCTCAGTATTGTTTGGTTTTAAAATAAAAGCACTGCAAAGTTCATTGTATTCTTCTTTTAATCAACTTTATCTCATTTATGTCTAGACAGCCACTAAAAAAATTAGCACACAGCATTGCCAAAAGAAAACGAAGCAGGCAAAACAGCTTAAATTGTCCTTGTCTCTCCTTTTTTAGTCAATTTATTTCTCTACCCCGGTTTCTGATGGGTATCTGTGTTTGTGCAGGAACTCTGATTGTATCTACTCCAGGTAAATGCACACTTATCTGAGTCAAGAATATCAGGGCTGTGGATGCAAATGGGATGGGTAAGACCAGGAGAGGGAGAGATTGTGTGAGTCATACTGTATATGGCTCAGTTTTACTTGATCCAAAGATCTGAAGTTTTACTTGAGCCTTCTCCGCCCTGTTTACTCACCCTTTCCACTTCACATCTGGGTGGCTTTCTTTTATGAGCTCCCATGGTCCCCTGTCCTTCCTCTCTCATAGCGCTTACCACACTTGATTGTCTTTATTTAAATGTTCCTTTATCTTCATAAACTGCAAGAAACTCTACTGATCTCTAACACAGTGCCTAGTAATCCATAAGTATTCACTGTATGTCTTCTGAATAGATGAATAATGAACATATTCAAGGAGTACACATAGATGCAGCCAGCCCAAGATGTGCTATAAATATAAGATTAAAAATATCAATAATGAAAACAGTAACAGCTAACTCTTAGTGAGCCCTTACTAAGTGCAGATGCTTTTCTAAGCACTTTCAGCCATTAACTCATTTTATCTTTATTGCAACCCTAGGAGAAAGAGAATTGTTATGGGCTTCATTGTTATGAAAATAATTTGCATAATAATTATTCTTCTGATATCTCCACTTTCCTAGTATGACCTATTTTATTTCTACTTATCTTCCCATTATTAAATGCTTTAATGAAGTGAGATCAATTTTGTTATAAATTGCCAATCTAAAAAGAGTATTACCTGCTCCAAAATAGATACAATTCAAGATACATCTGTATCTTAGAACATTTTGTGGAAAACAACATAGAAAAATAAATACTGGCAGGGAAGTCCATGCAGTAATTAAAAGAATAGACACGTTTTGTGTATTTCTGTACTATGCACAGGAGAGAAGGCATGCAGCAGCAAAGCCACTGTCACTAAATCCAGAATATTTTTATATGCAGATGTTCAGGAATCCAGTTAGGATTGAAATAAAGTAAATGTATCATGATTTTTAAAATATCAAAATTTCAACCTTGATCATACAATTTTATTTTGCTGAAAATGTCTCATGAACTTCTTGCTAACTCCACATCTTTTGCGATGTGTTTTCATCTTGAATGAATTTATTTTGTCATCAAGGTTAGCATTTTCTGAAGTGTGAGTGGTGTCTTCTCTGCTACTTAATTTTCTGAGGTCATCCCCCAACCTTTCTAAAATTTCCTACTTGTCCTTGTGTCTTTAATCCTGCACTTGGAAATGTGGGAACAAAGCTGAATTGTTAGAGCTCACAAACTGAACACACCAACACTCTTCCTCTTGATTTCTTGCCACATTTGAAACATTCTGTGATTCACTGAAGGTTACTTTGAGTTACAGCATCAAGCATTATGGCAAATATATTCAATATCCAATTTTTATGTTCTTAAAATATACTTGTGATACATATGAAAAATAGGATGAGAAGCATTTTTATTATTTCTTTTTCCAGTGGTAAGAAGAACTAAGAAGAACTCAGATCTTTTAGTTGAACAGTTTTATAGTTTAATAAATCTATTTTATTGAGCCTATTTTAAGGTTTTATTAACCTATTTTAATGTAGAAAAAATGTCAAATGCTGTGGTGCAAGATAATTAGAGTTTCAGACATCACTCTGATGTTGCTGTGACACTGAGAGAAAAAAAAAAACAACTTTGAACTATATTTTATCACCTAATTTACTAAGCTAGCTCCTCCATGCTGTCAGTGTGCTTATCCACAGGGGAACAAACATAACTTCAAATGTGACACTACTTACCACATCTCACAATTTAATAAGCTGAGTAAAAACTTGATTCATGAAAGTAAACACAACTCTCTCAGAAGACTCTTTACAAAATTAGATATAAGTATTGAATTTGGATTTCAGAGAAGAGAGCAATTCAATTTTAACTAAAATATGTGCAATAGATCTTTTAAAAAAAGTAATTAACCAGAAGTCTTGAGAACAGGAACGAAAGAATGTAGGTTAAAGTTGGAGATGGTAAAACGTGGGGAGTCAGTGGGAGCTGAGAAACTCCAGAGCTGAGGCAAGAAGGCGGTAGCAGCAGTGGTCGTGAAAAGACATCTAAATTTCACCCTCACTTTAACCCTAGTCCTAACATCTAACCCTAACCTGTCCCTAGTCAATGAACATAAAACTCATTGCAGAAGTATGTTTGGGGAGAAAAAGGACTACATATGCCTGATCATAAAGGGAACCAGTTGTAAACTGAGCTTCTTTTTTCCAAAAGAAAATACTTTTCAAATGTTTTCAGTATTTCGTATGTTAAACTCTTAAAGATATTCTTGGCATGGCTAGATGTCATCTTGCAATATTTATTTATCAATTTAATAATATATTTAAATTAATATATTTTATAAAATTCAGTAAGAAACAGTGCTTTATTCTCATAGCTCAGGGAAGTTATATTCAAAGTTCTCATGTATATATTTGACATCAGAGTCTTGCTGTCACCAAAGCCACTTGAGTCATCTCACATGATTTTCCTAGAGCACAGCTTCACATCTATTTAAGTTGTTTAAGATATTACAGCACTTTTTGATTTGATGCTGGCATTGGAAATTTTAGTGCACGTCGAAATTATCTATCTGCTATTCATAATTTACACAAGGTAATCACTTAATATATTCCTTAAAGAATCTTTTAAAGATGTGACAACCATCCCTTGCAATTATCAAGTCATATACTTATGACTAAGTCCATGTTAAATGCTGTCTACTTTTATTGTTCTATTCGTAAAGTTTGTGTCAGGTGATTTCCGAAATTGTTCAGAGCTAGTGCTAAAAGAGGTCGTTTGGTAAACATGTAGAGCCTTTATAAGGACTGATATCCGCAGTAACTATTTTTTTTTCAATTTTTAAAATTGAGGTATAGTTGATGTACATAACGTTATATGTGTCAGGTGTACAACGTAATGATTCACAGTTTATACTCTATAGTTATTATAAAATATTGACTATATTGCCTGTGCTGTACAATATATCCTGGTTGCTTATTTATTTTACACATAGTAGCTTGTACCTCTTAATCCTCTGCCCCTATCTTGCCCCTCCCCTACCCCTCTCCCCATTGGTAACCACTAGTTTGTTCTCTGTATCTGTGAGTCTGTTAACAAAGGAGTGGGCAGAGTGTTGGAAAATCATAAGGCACAGTGTACTACCCCATGGTTGGTAACAGGAAAGTTGTTATCAATCTTCAGACCAAAAAATGAAAGAGGAGATAATTATTTCCAAGATAAGAAAGGAACAGTATAGAGACCTTTAAATGTGAAACCTAGCCAGCTTGATGTGACCGTATAGGAAGTAGATTCTCACCTCTCTCTCCTTTCTTTGCTGTGAACTCCTGAAAGGGTCATGTATTTGTTTAACTTAAGTAGAAGCCAGAGCAAGAAAGCCCACCCTGTAAGTCAGCCTCCCAAGGCAGAAACAGGATAAGGGTAGATTGTGGGATGCGGATCTTTCACAGGGAAAACTTTATTCCCTCTCTGCTCCTTGAGTGTGTGTGTGTATGTGCATGTGTGATAACAAAGTAACTCAGGCTGTTCCCAAAACCAGTGACATTTGGGATTTGGATTCTGGCTATATTATATTTGAATCCAGAAAGAGAGAAGACAAAGAACTACCTGGGGAGAGAACATCCATTCTTATGCCTCCTGTCTCCTAAGCCACACTAAAATATTACTGCCCAACTTCAAACACTAATAACCAGATTACCCCACCTGTGGAAAGGAAAGAGCCCTGGATGTTTTATTGTTCATGTAAATAAAGAAGTTTCATTGTGTAAATGTAGAGTTGAAGTAACAAAAATAATTTTCAGAAAGAATTTAATCATTCAGTTATCAAATGTGAAAAATAATCTGGAGAACATTGGTCAATTAAAATAGATAAAGGAAAAGGATATCAAAGCAGAGTCGGAATTACAAATCAACTCGAGACAATGAAAAGTAGACTTTCCAGGATTGACTGTGGTAAATTCTTTTCTTACTGGGTAGGTACACATAAAAGATGTGCACAGAGAGATTCTTGTCATGCAGCTGCAAAAGTAGGCAGGTCAGCTTCCTGCTTACATCTGATTGATGATATTGTTTTTCCTTTTAATATGACAGAATTTGTAAAAAAAAAAAAAAAAAGCCACAACTGCACTCCCAGGGACATTGGGAGTTGTATACAGAAGATGTATGGTTTGTATACAATATTCAAACAGATCAAATACTTTTCAAATGCTGTGCTTTATTAGAAAAGTACTAAGACAATCCTGGCTTTGATGAGGCAAAAGAGAGAGCACACTATAAAGGGATGTTGAAGGGGACACCAGGAGGAAGAGCTTCTATGCCCTCTCCTGACATTCCACCCTTCCAGCATTGATGTAGTTACCAATCTGAAAGCTCCCTCATTGCTGTTCAAAAGTTTTTATTGAGACTTCATTACTTAGGCACAATTAGTTAAATGATAGCCATGTGATTGAACCCTGTTAGATGTTTCCCTGTCCCCTGGAGGTTGCAGGGTGGGGCTGAAAGTTCCAACGCTTTAATCACTTGGCCAGCCCCTCCCTTTAAACTATGGAAGGGCCTACCATTTAGTCATCTTGTTAGCATAAACTCAAATAGAATTGAAAGGAGTTTATTATGAATAACAAAGGAAATGTATGTCATTCATGGATTTTGAAATTCCAAGGGTTTTTGAAGTTCTTGTACCAGGTTCCTGGCACAAAGACCAAATATACATATTATTATTATACCACAGCATAAGAAGGGATTTATTGGTTTAGATGTATGAAAAGTCCAGGGTGAATCTGGCTTTAGACATAATTGAATGCAAGGGTTCAAATAATACCACTATCATTATATCTCTTTCTTGTCAAATTTTAGCTCTACCTTTTTCTTACTTGGCTTTATTCCTAGTTGATCTTTGACCATAGTAGGCAATGATGGATTCTAATAGTTCCAGGTTTTCTTTATCTACATGATTGTCTCTTCCAAAGTCAGAACAGTCAGAATGAGAAAAAGTGAGACGCATATTTGTGCGCTTTCTCTTTCTCTTTCTCCCCCCCCTCCCTCTTTCCTTCTTTCTCTTTGTGTGTTTATATCAATCCCTGAAGGCAGATTTTGGCCAGCATGGGTCTTATGTCTGTTCTAGACTAATTACCATTTCAGAAGAATTGGGATTGGCTGTTTTGGAAGGAATCAGAAACAAATGATTGGCTTTTGTCACCCTCACGCCTCACCCCTTTGAATGAAAATCAGTTTCTGAAAGTAAAGGATGCTAGGCAGAACAGAAAATAGTAAATGTCCACTTCAAGTCTTTTGGAGATATTTCCCTGAAGTATCATTTTTAATGAAGAAAAGAGTACAATAATAAGACAGTGAGCAGTGTGTAGACCTTCAGGCAATTAAAGAAACAGAGTAAAGCCTGGAGTGTTAGAGTTAGTCATTAAATATTAGTGAGAATAAATATTTCATCAAATCTCTCTCATCGTTATTTTTATTAAAAACCACAAAAGTATGTTTTCTTGCTTCTAACAGTCTTCCTCTGTCCAGAAATTTTTAAATGTCTTTGCAGAAATAAACTTATGTTACTACGTATCCACTTCAACTTCAAAATGAAGTTGATGTTGTGATCTTAAAGTTTGCTTTAAAATTAGAAAATTAATTTCCCTAAGCCTTTAAAAGGAACTGTTAATTTGTCATGATAATTGAACAAACTGAGAATTCTCTTTCAACTCAGCATGTGGTGTTTCTTGTTTATAAATTTGTTTTTAAGGATTTTTGAAGGAGCTGATTAATTTTGATAAAATCTTCTAAGTCTCTAACGGTAGAAAGATGAATCTTTCTTTCTTTGGGTCCTTCAATTTCTTATTTTGAAATGACACATTTAATGGCTTGTAGCAATTGGGGTATATTTTTTCTTTTAAAAATAAGACTTCAATGAAATTTGTTTAATGAGTGAACAACAGAAAGGTATGTGATTATATTCATTATGGTTTGCCAATAAGAAATCATAAGTAATTTCTAAATGACAAGATTGTTATAGCAGATGGTATATAATATTTGAAAGCATTACATGTACAATAGACATATAAGTAATTTATTTAACTACATTGGTCACAATAGTTCTACTTCATATTGTATTTATCCAAGTATGATATTTGTAAAAGAAAATCATATAACTGTTTGACATTTTGATCTTGACATTATATGTGTTACATTTATTTTTCAGATATATAGACACCATATTAAATATGAAAACTATCAGACTGATGTCAAATAATTGGTCTTTCAAATTATCTTAACATAGATAGTAATATCATATTACTGATTTTTTTAGTCTTCTCTTATTTGGACTCAATTGAATATTATTGAATAGTGCTCTGTGACAGAAAATGGATTGCTGTTTTATTATCAACTTCTTTATCTCTATGACTTTATGAACTTTTGGTAAGGTTATTCCCAAAAGTTGAAAGTGTAAGATGCAGGAAAATTTTTTTTTAATTTTTTTTTAAATTTTATTTTTTTACATCTTTAGTGGAGTATAATTGCTTTACGATGGTGTGTTAGTTTCTGGTTTATAGCAAAGTGAATCAGTTATACATATACATATGTTACCATATCTCTTCCCTCTTGCGTCTCCCTCCCTCCCACCCTGCCTATCCCACCCCTCTAGGTCGTCACAAAGCACCGAGCTGATCTCCGTGTGCTAAGAGGCTGCTTCCCACTAGCTATCTATTTTACGTTTGGTAGTGTATATATGTCCATGCCACTCTCTCACTTTGTCTCAGCTTCCCCTTCCCCATATCTTCAAGTCCATTATCTAGTAGGTCTGTGTCTTTTTTCCTGTCTAACACCTAGATTCTTTATGACATTTTTTTTCTTAAATTCCATATATATGTGTTAGCATATGGTATTTGTCTTTCTCTTTCTGACTTACTTCACTCTGTATGACAGACTCTATGTCCATCCACCTCATTATAAATAACTCAATTTCATTTCTTTTTATGGCTGAGTAATATTCCATTGTATATATGTGCCACATCTTCTTTATCCATTCATCCAATGATGGACACTTAGGTTGTTTCCATGTCCTGGCTATTATAAATAGAGCTGCAATGAACATTTTGCTACATGACTCTTTTTGAATTATGGTTTTCTCAGGATATCTGCCCAGTAGTGGGATTGCTGGGTCATATGGTAGTTCTATTTGTAGTTTTTTAAGGAACCTCCATACTGTTCTCCATAGTGGCTGTACAAATTCACATTCCCACCAGCAGTGCAAGAGTGTTCCTTTTTCTCCACACCCTCTCCAGCATTAACCGTTTCTAGATTTTTTGACGATGGCCATTCTGACTGGTATGAGATGATATCTCATTGTAGTTTTGATTTGCATTTCTCTAATGATTAATGATGTTGAGCATTCTCTCATGTGTTTGTTGGCAATCTGTATATCTTCTTTGGAGAAATGTCTCTTTAGGTCTTCTGCCCATTTTTGGATTGGGTTGTTTGTTTTTTTGGTATTGACCTGCATGAGCTGCTTGTAAATTTTGGAGATTAATCCTTTGTCAGCTGCTTTGTTTGCAAATATTTTCTCCCATTCTGAGGGTTGTCTTTTCGTCTTGTTTATGGTTTCCTTTGCTGTGCAAAAGCTTTTAAGTTTCATTAGGTCCCATTTGTTTTTTTTTTTTTTTTTTATATCCATTTCTCTACTAGGTGGGTCAAAAAGGATCTTGCTGTGATTTATGTCATAGAGTGTTCTGCCTATGTTTTCCTCTAAGAGTTTGATAGTTTCTGGCCTTACATTTAGGTCTTTAATCCATTTTGAGCTTATTTTTGTGTATGGTGTTAGGGAGTGATCTAATCTCGTGCTTTTACATGTACCTGTCCAGTTTTCCCAGCACCACTTATTGAAGAGGCTGTCCTTTCTCCACTGTACATTCCTGCCTCCTTTATCAAAGATAAGGTAGCCATATGTACGTGGGTTTATCTCTGGGCTTTCTATCCTGTTCCATTGATCTATCTTTCTGTTTTTGTGCCAGTACCATACTGTCTTGATTACTGTAGCTTTGTAGTATAGTCTGAAGTCAGGGAGCCTGATTCCTTCAGCTCCATTTTTCATTCTCAGGATTGCTTTGGCTATTCGGGGTCTTTTGTGTTTCCATACAAATTGTGAAATATTTTGTTGTAGTTCTGTGAAAAATGCCAGTAGTAGTTTGATAGGGATTGCATTGAATCTGTAGACTGGGTAGTAGAGTCATTTTCACAATGTTGATTCTTCCAATCCAAGAACACGGTATATCTCTCCATCTATTTGTATCTTTAATTTCTTTCATCAGTGTCTTATAATTTTCTGCATACAGGTCTTTTGTCTCCTTAGGCAGGTTTATTCCTAGATATTGTATTCTTTTTGTTGCAATGGTAAATGTGAGTGTTTTCTTGATTTCACTTTCACATTTTTCATCATTAGTATATAGGAATGCCAGACATTTCTGAGCATTCATTTTGTATCCTGCTACTTTACCAAATTCATTGATTAGCTCTAGTAGTTTTCTGGTAGCATCTTTAGGATTCTCTATGTATAGTATCATGTCATCTGCAAACAGTGACAGCTGTCCTTCTTCTTTTCCGATTTGGATTCCTTTTATTTCCTTTTCTTCTCTGACTGCTGTGGCTAAAACTTCCAAAACCATGTTGAATAAGAGTGGTGAGAGTGGGCAACCTTGTCTTGTTCCTGATCTTAGTGGAAATGCTTTCAGTTTTTCACCATTGAGGACGATGTTGGCTGTGGGTTTGTCATATATGGCCTTTATTATGTTGAGGAAAGTTCCCTTTATGCCTACTTTCTGGAGGGTTTTTATCATAAATGGGTGTTGAATCTTGTCGAAATCTTTCTCTGCATCTATTGAGATGATCATATGATTTTTCTCCTCAATTTGTTAATATGGTGTATCACGTTGATTGATTTGCTTATATGGAAGAATCCTTGCATTCCTGGAATAAACCCCACTTGATCATGGTGTATGATCCTTTTAATGTGCTGTTGGATTCTGTTTGCTAGTATTTTGTTGAGGATTTTTGCATCTATGTTCATCAGTGATATTGGCCTGTAGTTTTCTTTCTTTGTGACATCTTTGTCTGGTTTAGGTATCAGGGTGATAATGGCCTCATAGAATGAGTTTGGGTGTGTTCCTCCCTCTGCTATATTTTGGAAGAGTTTGAGAAGGATAGGTGTTAGCTCCTCTCTAAATGTTTATAGAATTCGCCTGTGAAGCCATCTGGTCCTGGGGTTTTGTTTGTTGGAAGATTTTTAATCACAGTTTCAATTTCAGTGCTTGTGATTGGTCTGTTCATATTTTCTATTTCTTCCTGATTCAGTCTTGGCAGGTTGTGCATTTCTGAGAATTTTCCATTTGTTCCAGGTTGTCCAATTTATTGGCATAGAGTTGCTTGTAGTAATCTCTCATGATCTTTTTTATTTCTGCAGTGTCAGTTGTTACTTCTCTTTTTCATTTCTAAATCTATTGAGTCTTCTCCCTTTTTTTCTTGATGAGTCTGGCTAATGGTTTATCAATTTTGTTTATCTTCTCAAAGAACCATGTTTTAGTTCTATTGATCTTTGCTATCGTTTCCCTCATTTCTTTTTCATTTATTTCTGATCTGATCTTTATGATTTCTTTCCTTCTGCTAACTTTGGGGGTTTTTTGTTCTTCTTTCTCTAATTGCTTTAGGTGCAAGGTTAGTTTGTTTATTCGAGATGTTTCCTGTTTCTTAAGGTAGGATTGTATTGCTATAAACTTCCCTCTTAAAACTGTTTTTGCTGCATCCCATCGGTTTTGGGTTGTTGCGTCTCCATTGTCATTTGTTTCTAGGTATTTTTTAATTTCCTTTTTGATTTCTTCAGTGGTTAATTCGTTATTAAGTAGTGTATTGTTTAGCCTCCATGTGTTTGTATTTTTTACAGATCTTTTCCTGTAATTGATATCTAGTCTCATAGCATTGTGGTCGGAAAAGATACTTGATACAATTTCAGTTTTCTTAAATTTACCAAGGCTTGATTTGTGACCCAAGATATGATCGATCCTGGGGAATGTTCCATGAGCACTTGAGAAAAATGTGTATTCTGTTGTTTTTGGATGGAATGTCCTATAAATATCAATTAAGTCCATCTTGTTTAATGTATCATTTAAAGCTTGTGTTTCCTTATTTGTTTTCATTTTGGATGATCTGTCCATTGGTGAAAGTGGGGTGTTAAAGTCCCCTACTGTGAATGTGTTACTGTTGATTTCCCCTTTTATGGCTGTTAATATTTGCCTTATGTATTGAGGTGCTCCTATGTTGGGTGCATAAATATTTGCAATTGTTATGTCTTCTTCTTGGATCGATCCCTTGATCATTATTTAGTGTCCTTCTTTGTCTCTTGTAATAGTCTTTATTTTAAAATCTTTTTTTTGTCTGATATGAGAATTGCTACTCCAGCTTTCTTTTGATTTCCATTTGCATGGAATATCTTTTTCCATTCCCTCACTTTCAGTCTGTATGTGTCCCTAGGTCTGAAGTGGGTCTCTTGTAGACAGCATATATATAGATCTTGTTTTTATATCCATTCAGCCAGTCTGTATCTTTTGGTGGGAGCATTTAATCCATTTACATTTAAGGTAATTATCGATATGTATGTTCCTATTCCCATTTTCTTAATTGTTTTGGGTTTGTTATTGTAGGTATTTTCCTGATGCAGGAAAATTTTATAGAATTGAATCTCCTGCACAGTAGTGAAAGTAGGATACCATGGTTTTAATAAAAATGTCATTTCAGATAATTCATTGATTTCTATTTGGGTTAACTGAGCTCAAGAGAGTAAGATTATCTTAAGTGGAAATTGCTGAATATTAGCTGTTTATGGCCTCTTAAAATATTAATGTTAAGTAAAGGATAGCCTCCACTAATAAACTTTGCCATGTACTTGGACTTAAATGCCACAACAACAATAAGGAGATTAACATTTATAATGTACTTGGAATATTATAAGAAAGGAAATAAAGATAAAAGTTTGACTTATGGATGTGTATTTGCTCATCCTTTTCTGTATTCATACATTCAGAAATTTTTATTGAGCACCTACCACATGAAAGGAAAATTGTGCTAAGTTCTTGGGTTACAAAAGTAAAGAAACGTGGTTCATATATTTTAGGAGCTTACAATTGAAGGGGCACACACACCTTGATCCTGGCTTTATGAAGCAAATAATCTGGTCAATGAGATAGATAAATGAATAATTCAAAGAACGTGTGATACATTTCAGGGATTTATAGTCACTGGATGTTATAGAGACAAAAGTAGAGGCATATTTCATAAACTGTAATAAGAGCTTGAATAAGAAGGTTGACAAAGACTAAGTTTTGAAGGCTTAATAGAAGTTGAGTCAAATGATGAAGGGAAGGGCTAAAACAGACAAATGCAATGGGAAGGGACATAGTGTTGTAGATTCTGGCGACTTCGTTTTTTATGGTTTAAGTATATAGTATAGAGAGTAGAGTTATGGGAAATGAGGCTAGGGAGTGAAAGATGATTCAGATACTAAAGGAGGATTTTTAATTTAATCTTTATGATCCATTGAAGACTCTTTAATTAGTAAGTGACCTATTCAAATTTATGCTTTAAAAGAGTTTCTAGGTAATAGAGGATTGCTTTATCCTAGGCCAACCCAATTTAGTAAGTAAGTTGAAGTTTTACAGATGTCACCAGGGTGTGGACAGGATGTAAACTACCACAGACCGACAGATGGAAAAGTGCAAAGTTGAGTTGCTTTATTTGTTTTTTAATTACTCTTGATATATTATTGGCTTGGCAGTGCTCATAGAGGCAAAGGGAGGTAGAGAAACAATAATGGGCAGGGATATATATAAAATGAAAAGTGTTTTCTTGGTAGCACAGAGTTCAGTAAATTAGTGCCAGGTTGGTACTGTCACATAATTTGTTGGTAGGCGCACAACAGAGCAGCTTGTAAGAACAGATGAGCCAGGGCACAAATAAAGCAATGAACATAAATCAGAGAAACTTAATTTACCATTAGACATCTAGATGGCGGTCAGTGAGCTGATCATTATTACCATACTGCCATGCACAGAGGAGACTCAAAAAATATTTGTTGATGGTAATAATAAACTCACAAAGAAACATGACTAGCATTTCCCACCCCCATTTAGGCCATCTTTGTCCAGAAAGTACTTAGAGGTTTATTGTGATTAGTCAAAGGTGCTTTGCAGAGAACTATTTTGATGATTATCTGAACCTTAAAATACTTTAAAATATCATGTGTTTCTTTCTAAAACAGAGACAAATTTATTTATGCAATTTATTTTATTTTCAGTCGAATGTCTCATCTGTTTATGTTGATTCAATATTTAGTTTGGTTTTATTTGAAAAGGAGGTTTAAGTATATAATCCATTAAATTTAAAGACAAGTATTACTAAATATGAGTGAGACTTTCAGTGCAGCAGTAATCTCACCCAGGATTAATCTTTGACTATTATGTTGCCAATTTGATTTGAACTTATCAGTCTCACATAAATTCCTCATTTTTTTGTGCACTGTAAGTCTCAGCATTCTTGCTTGGCTGTTGAAAAACTTGCCCAAGTGTTTCTTTATTTTGCCAAAAAAAGAGAAGAAATATAAATATCATTTTTAATCCATGGTCCTGAGCATGAAAAGAGGTAAACTAGGGGTGGGACACAAAACCTAAAATAAATTATTTATATATGGTATACGCAAATCTAATAAAATTCATGTCACTAATAGGAAATAAATAACACTATTGAATATGTAGCTCAGCCTATTATTTGGGACAGATTCTCATTCACTGTTTGAATTGGGCCTTAAACAGAGGCTGATTTCATTTTTTTTAAAGTTTAGAAAAAAAACAATTACATCAATTACAATAAATGCTGTGACTTTAATCTTTTTTATTATTGTTAGAAATTTTTATCTGAATATAAAGACACTGTTTGAATTGCTCTGTTACAGTTGTTCATTCCTGCCTAGCTCTCTTCTTCATTGTCCCAATTTTCCTCAAGTACATCCGTTTAAAGCATTTAAAATTCAAACAAGGAGAAAAAAAAGCAACACAAAATTTAAACTCTTTTACTTATGGTGAAATACACTATACCACAATACCACACAATACAATAAAAGAACTTATGCTCTTTTATAAGCAATCATGATCGTGCCTACATGTACATTTAGAAATACTGATCTCTAGGACTTTTCTGGTCTCTATTCTGTCATTGTAGATGATAGTTAAGTGTGGCATGGAGGAAGGGATAAATAGGAAAGAGGAGGGATTTATATCCTGTTTATTCATAAATTGACACATAACATTTCTGCTTATATTCCATTAGCCATAATATATCAATATTTACATGGCTACACCTAGCTGCAAGAGAATCCAAAAATAGAGTGTTTATGATAGAAGTCACATGCCGAGATAAAACTCAAGAAGGAAGATCAGATATTGAGAAATGATTAACAGTCTCTACCACATTTAGTACCTTGGGAATATTGTGTCCTCTCTCTACTTTGATATTTGTTTATTAGTTTTTAAACAGCAGAATTTCAAACTATTTTTCCCATGGACTTTCTCCAAACTCTATTATAAACATTTCCTATGAGAATAAAAGATTTGTGGTAAATAAATGCACATGGTAAATACATAAACTTAAAAAATAACAAATACATTTATGAGAAAGAGACCCCAATACTTATTTTCTTAGTGTATTACTGTTCCATAAAATATGAGAAAGACCTTTTGTGATTTCTATTGGAATGTTTTTTTATCATTTCATTTTTATAAAAGAAACATCCATATATAATGTCAGATTTGTGAGAAATACAAAGTTTTCTGAACTCTCACTGCTCTGAAAGAAATGCTTTTCTAATAATAAAATGTACATGTTGGGAAAATGTTGAAATCAATGTGCTAGTTGTTACGTTCAAAATTCCATTACTGTTAATGAGTTTTGCAGGCATAACTTGCGTAGCAAGTTTCTCTGAAATTTTTCCCAGCTGTGTCCTTGAAAGGTACCTATTTCTTCTTCTTCTTCTTTTTTAAATCATTTTATCAGAGCAGTTGCTTTTCAGTTTATCCATTTGTGTGTTAATGGCATCTATTCTACATGAAATGTTGGACTTAATTGTACAGGAAAAATAAGGTGTTTGTCTACTGCATCTATGAGTCACAAACAACTCATTGACATGAACCTTAGCACCTTAGCATAGTTCTGGTATTGAACTTCTTCATAATTCGTTATAAAAGAACATGAAGCATTCAGAAGTCAGTGTTCCTTCAGGGATGCGCTGAAGTATTAGCAGCACAAGGAAACATGCCTTTTCTATACATAATTTACACGAAGCAGCGGATACATTTTATGGTTCCTAATAGAGTTATTTTGATCCCATTTCAGTGGTTTAGAATTATTTTAAAAGTAATATATTAAGAGAAAGTATATTAAAACCAATTTTCTCAACATATCTTATTATTTTCTGTTTTGTATGCATTTCCTTGGAAGACAATTAATAGTGATTAAATCCATATTTGCTAAAAATATTTTAAAAATGTGTGATATACTCACATGATCTAAAAAACAAAACGCTAAAAGGTATATACCCTTTAAGATTTGTTAACATGATTTTTATCTCATCATCTCTTACTTATACCACACAGACTTGCTACTTCCTAAGAAATAGAAAATTGGTTTTTATCATACACAATTCCTGCTGACAATATTTTATATTATCAGAGCTAATGCCTTTGGCCATTACCTTTAACTTGATTCTCTGCAAAGCGGGAGCGAAAGTAGGTATCAGGATCACCTACAGAAACATTTGCAAAACACACCTCACTACTACCACCTTCCCAAACTTTGCCTTACTGAACCACAAAGTATTTATCATAATTGGACATTTTGTGTTCTTTTGGTTTGGTACATAAATAGAGATGGGAACCTCTTTTCTAGAAACTCTAATACACATTTATATTTTCCATTAAAAAATAATTACCAGGTCCTTAAAAGGAAAAAAATATATAATTATTCTCCATGTTTTCATAGGGACACAACCTGAGTAAAAGCAATTAATTCTATGAATAAAAACTGTCAACCCTATAAAATAAAAACAGGAAGGACATTATATTAGTAACAGCATAATGATTTCAGCAACATAATTGTGCTGTCTTCCATACACATCAGGCTTCTAGTACTTATGAACTCTGCCCTCAAGGAGCTTATAATCTTTAATGGCTTTATGATGAACACCCAAATATAAGTCACACAATGAACATGCACAGTAATCTATTTTTATATGGTCAGAGAAGAATCTCGGAATGTTTATTTGGTAAATAAATTAAATGTTAGATAAAAGCAATGCAATAAGAATTATAAAGTCATGTATCCAAGTAGAAAGAAACAATAAAATGGGCCCATTGTGTTAGGTGAGATGCTCCAGGAAAGGACTCTGAGATAGAGATTTGCATGCAAAGGAAGCAGGATTGGCCAGAAGTCAAAGTTGCAATGCAGTCATGCAAAACTCTCAACTGATCCCTCCAGGGGCATGGAGCTAGGACTACTTTTAAAAGTTGTCCCTCTCATAGTACCATGTCCTGGGGGTTGGGGGGTGTGACATTGGTGAGTTAGCTTTTCTTGACTGAAGACAATTCCAAGAGAATGACTCAGCTGAGAGTCTCCCATTTGCTGGGGAATGACCGCCTCAGGCTTGATGTGGGATCTGGGGAATGCCCACCAGTATCCGTTCTCCCTAATTTACTTTAAGATAGGGAGTTATGAGTAGATAACCTGGGTTTTGAAGAATTACTAAATGAAAGGAGGAAGGTACCTTGATTTGGGTTGGAAAGATTGTTCAAATAAGTAGGGCATAATTTAAAATTTTAACACTGGAAATCCTATACACAGGTAAGTGAACCCAGGAACAAGTCGTAGGTGGTGGAAGAAGATAAGTTGTAGTGCAGTAGGAAACCCCACATCATAAAGCAGACAGGAAAGTTTGTGACGAATGAACAAAGAAACTTGTTAATAGTGATGTTACAGTCCCCCTGGAGGCCCTTCACCATTTGGCACCAATTTATCTTCTCCAATGTTACTTCTTTTGGCACAATTCCCAGTTTGTTTCTTAAGCACTCACTGTTTACTGGAATGAACACTAATTTCACAGACTTAAGATGTTTCTCATGCTGCTCTTCTACCTCCCCTTTCTCCATTTCAAGTCCTCTCATCCTTAAAGTCCTATCTCAGTCCCCATTTTCCCACAAACCTTCTCTAGTTCCCTCCCTCCTTGAAAGTCCTACCTTTTCCTGGTAATTCATTGCATGTTCCTCTTTCCTCCCCTCCCCTCTCTTTTCCTCATTCTTTCCTCTCATTTTCTTGACTGTGACTCTTTTCTCATTTTTTCTATAGCTTCATAATCTAGACATCAGGCTGGAGAATAGCGGCTTCTGTCCAAAGCTTCTCATCGAAGGGCTTTACATTTGTTTTCTCTGTCCGCACCCTATATCCTCTTCACTGCTATTTCCTGGCGATCTTACTACATTCCTTTTTACAATTATTCTACTTTGCCTTCCTTCCTCTTCTGTGCATTTTCTGACTTGTCTTGCAAGAACTCTGTCCTCCCTTATTATATTTTTAATAGGCATAGTCTATGATTATGTAATTTTGACACAAATTGAGGGAAATAAGAAAAAAGAAGAAAAGAATCTTACCATCTAGCGATATTATGTTAGCATGTTTCTTTTCCTCTTTCTGCATTATGTTAAAAAATTCAGTCCCCATTATATGCCTAATTTGTATCATTTCTTTGGCTAAATTCTTTAAGTACTTTCCACGTCCTAAAAATTCTTTGTGAATTTTTCCAGAAGAAAATAAAAGTATATGGAGATATACTATAACATACTCCATTCCATTCTAAAATATATTTTAAAATGAAATAAGTAATAGGAATGAAAAATTCAGGTAATCAGTTAAAAAGAATTATTGATTATTAGTAATAGATGGAGTCACTGAGAGATAGGAAGTTTAAAACTACAAATGGAAAGACATCATGAGTAAGTATGCATGTATAAGGAAAAAGTGGATAAAGAATTTGATAAGAAGCTAGATTGTAGCTTAATAGGGACAAAAAGGAATAATTTTTTATATTGACAATATAGAATTGAGCAAGACACTTCGTGTTCAAAGTCAAGTCTTTAGTATAAAGAAGTACTTGTTATACAACCAAACCTAAAATTAGCATTTGAAAGACTTAACGAGGATTGTTTTCCTATGTGACATGCTTATTCAGCTCCATATTCCTTATTCGTTGAGAGAAGTATCAAAGCACCACAGGTAGGGTTGTTTCCAGAAAGGAATGTGAAAATGACTGTTGTTCCTCCTAAACAATTTGCAATACCAGAAATGATTAATAATAATTCCTTATATAACAAAAGTGTTATAAGATCATTTTCATATTATCTACTTTTATGTTCACAACAAAACTGTGAAGTAGGTATTATAATTATTCTATTTATAAATAGATAAACCAAGGTCAGAGAAGTTAAATGATTTACTGAAGATGGTATTGTTAGCAAAGGTATCCAAACCTAACCTGATTCATTCTGGTTTTTTTGGTTATGTTTCTCTACTAATGTTAAGGAGGTGGGCTTTGTTGAGGATGACCAAAGTTGTCATCCTTTTATAACACAGAAATTTCAATCTTAAGTTCTTAATATTTATCCTCTTCTTGGTTGTTTGGTATATGTCCCAGTATATAGGAATAATACGTTTTCTAAGTTTTCACAAAAGAACTACATTAGTGGATATGAAATTCTTCTCTGACTTATAACTGTTACACTTTTGTCTTCTGGCAGTTGCTACTGAAAATAAGTCATAATCCTCCTGCTTTTTTTGAGAAATACCTACTTGGATGATGCTAAAATTTTAAAATGTATTCTTAAAATATTAAACATTTGTAACATCTGACTAATTGAGTGTTCATTAATGTTGTCTATGAGGTGGTAAGGACTTTCAGCCTTCAGATACATGTATTTCTATTTCAAGATTTATTTTTAATCTTCACAGCCCCAATTATGCTTAATCCTCCTTCAGATTTTCCCAAAGTTGAGTCCCAAACCCTATCCGCCCTATCTATCATCTTCTTTCCCACTGTTTTAATTCATTTGTCACATTATTTTTATGTTCTTGAAAACTTTCAATTTTTCCTCTAATTCCTTTATTTTGGTTTCTAGTATCAAGATGCTGTTGATTACCTCCAAGTCAGATTTTAGTTCTTCAGTTGCTTTTTAAAATTTCCTTGCACTTCGTTCTTATTTTATATATTTTTCTTTCATCCTGTGGTTTTGATTTTTCATATTACTCTATTTATCATTCTTCTCGTGTTTCATTGAGACCATCTTCCTTGTATCCTATTGAGTGTGTTGCTAAGAAACTGCCATCTTAAAAGAGTTATTATTCATGGTAAGATCCTACCTATGCTTTTGTTTTGTTCACGCATCCATGAATGAGGAAATTTTATCCAATATTTGTGCTTTCCAAAAGAGTACTCAGATTGCCTTTCATTCCACTTTCTTTCAGCATGAATATTAGATGAATATCCCTTTTATCCAAACAAGAGGGGAAAAGATGTGCATAGTTCCTGAACCAATTTATGGTGTCTAGTCGGCATAGAAGTACTATAGACCTGTTAGGTTAAGATGCAGTCTTCAACTCTTATTACCTTTTGGCTTGATACTCTGAACAGAGGAAGTACATAAACAATGATAATAGTAAATAATCACAAGGGCAATTTCTGAATTAATTGTGTCTATTATATTTTAAGATGTTGGCATTTCCTTCCTGATTCAGTAAGCAGCTGCCAGTTCCCCTAGAACATATATATGTTGTCAGTATGGTAAACATACAAGTTATTGTCCAAAAAAGGAAGATCTGAGAGTGAAAGCCGCCTCTATTAATATCCATGCCAGAGAACCAGCATGTACTAGGATTATCCCAGGCAAACTGGGAAGAATGTTCACCCTAATTCTAGGGTGTTCACATGGATATGGAAGAAGAGGTACTATTCCAAGAATGAGGTAGCTAGGTTCTGTTAGTGTTCTGCTACTTGAAATGGGAGCTGCCATGTAGTAGAAGAAAGGACACTAAGTGTTCAGTGTCACAAACCTTATACTTTTGGAGCAAAGAACAAACTCTTGTGAAAGTTTCAACTCAGTGATTCTGGAAGTTTGCTCCTGTAATTGCATAAGATAGGAAACCAACAATTCATTATCTCAGTTCAGTTCTCCTGACCTTGTAGTTCATAGATATTTTCCTTTAATGCTTGTGATATATTGATGAGTCCCACTGTCCAGTTTTATCATGAGTTTTCATTTTTTTGTGTGTGACTCTGTAATTATTTTGTTGAGTGCTGGGAGACAGTGAGTTCAGCTGTGCTACCAAGATTTTATATAAATTTCTGTTTCTGTTTCATTCAGTCTGGTAATATCTTTAATCACGTGTTAAAATCTACTCCACATTCTCTATGTATTACATTTACTAAACACATACTAAATATGTGTTTTCCTATCATCTTTGCCATAGATTAGCAACTCCTAGAGAATATAGAACAACCAATGGATTCAATAAATATTTATATTGAATATCTACTAGTGTATCATATTTTTTAACTTGCTTGGAAATTCAGCAGTCTACTCCAATAAGTAGACGTCAGATGTTTTACTGCTAGTAACAAAATATGTACCATGAAGTGAAAATTCTCTAATTATCATATTTAGTTCTGTTAGTGACCACCTTAAAGCTTAATCTAATGACTTAAATATATTATCTGATTCACCTTGATGTACTCTTAATTTCTTAATGGCTGACTGGGTTAATGCTTAGCATGAGCCAGTAGGGCATTGCTCTCAATATATAACCTGGATGGCTGCTTCAAAAGCACTTAGTGAAAAGATAAAGTCTGCTTAAACAAGAGAGGTTTCAAAATGTAAAATTGTGTCTTTATGTTTATGATCTAGCTCTAAGTCATATGCTTAATCGTATACTAAGATGCAACCATGCCTATTTTTATTGATAAGAAGGAATGAAAGTTGCAGAGTAGCCACAATATTAGTCTTCTGTCAATAAATTTCTTGCACCTGGCAGGACTATTGTGATTTCTTACTTTACCAGCTGATGTCTAGTTTTCTCTGCAGCAAATGTCATTTCACCCAGCATAGTGGGGCTACTTCTAACCACAGCCTTGTAGCACTTCCACTTTCCCCCAAAACTGCAGGTGGCATTACAGAAACAATTTGAATATTTCAAAATTTTGCATGCACAAAAAAGCCTCTGGCCACTTTTCAAAACAAGTTGGAAGACAGTCCCACGTGCCTTTCCCTCTTCACCTCTGTTGCTTCCAGAAGTCTCACCAAAAATAAAACATGTAAGATGTTGGTAGTAGATCTATGTTGTTTGAAAAGTGATCAAAATGGATGGTATTTTTAGAATCCTAAACTGATGTATGTTTTCCAGTCTTTCACATTTGGTTCTTTTAATAATTTTATGTAATGTAAGATGTAAAGTCTTGTATTTGTTGATTTTATTGCTTATATTATAATTTATTATAGCCCAGAGGATCATGTATCTTTTTATTTTCAGTACTTCTTTCTTATAGCTTCTATGATAATTCATCAATTAAAATTTATACTTATTCATTTACCATAAGCTAGCTCATTAATAAGTGGTTTTCAGGTAAGATGGATATTTATTTAAAATATGTATTATCACTGAAGTAAATAAATCCATTTAATATATCATCTAAACCCTTAAAGCATCATTATTGAGAATTGGAACACAGGATGAGAGCTGTTTAGTATTTTACTAATATACCACACTAACTGGTTTCATTCAAGGTCACAAGAGAAAAATTGTATTTGTGGCTTGCTTTTTTAAATTTTCTTTTCTAACTGGGAGCAACTGGTATTTAGCCAAACTTCTTGTCTAAGTTGATAAACATACACAATAAGAATCACTATTATAATTTAACACACATATTATAAAATTATATCTTAATTCCTAGATTGAAAATTATTTCTAGATATCTACATGCTACTTATAGAAACTAGGAGATTATTTATAAATATATATATAATATATTATATATACAAGTAAATAATCTACCAGTTTCCATGTATATGTGTATGAGTATATATGTGTATATGTGTGTATATACATATAAACTATTTTTCTTGTCCAGATAACTCTAGGTCATACCACTGATTATCTTTAAAAGTTATATAAAAATACTTTATTAGGAAAATGCTGTGCCTTCTGTGCTTAGTTTTTTCTTCTGGATATTTTATATACTAATTTGATATTTCACATGTTAATAAGAACTGTTTCTTTATTTCATTTTAGTAGACAACAACTGGTTGTCTACTTGGTTTTGTCTGATTTTCTCCTTTAAGTCAAAAATGCAATATTTTGTGACATCTACATTGTAGTGCCCAGACTACAATGAAAAGAGGAAAGAGTAGCAGTTAACTTTGTTTGGTATTTTGCTGCTAGAACATAAAATATTGATAGATCAATTAAAAATATGAGTTCAAATGAAATGTACTTGGTCGCTGCAAATTTATATGTGATTCATTAAAAAACAAAAAAAAAACCGGGTTTTCTACAGCCTCTTTCGATGGGTTGTTGTAGAAAGAGTCTACTGGACTGATAAGCAGGAAACTCGGGGTCTCTGCTAACTCCCCCAGTCACTAACTGTGCTATGGTGGCAATCACTTCACCTCTGTAGGCCTCAGTGTTCTCCTTGGGAACATGACAAAGTAAAATTGCATAATCTCTAATGTCACTTATAGATGAAAACCCAATGGTATGTGCTTATTTGAGAAGGAGGCTAAAATTTCAAGTTATCTTCACACTGTTGTACAAACCACTAAAACTGAAGCACCAAATATAATTTTATACAATAGTAAGATGAGATGTGAAGATTGCTTTACGATTGTTCTAGAAATATGTGAAAGTCTTATCCAGATAAAAGTGGCCAGAAGATGGCAAATAATGGGAAACATAAAGCCACTGAACTGTAATATCTGGAGTATCTTTTCTAATTCTTTATTTTCCACTCAATGGTATCATTTCCTTCTTGTTTATACCCTCATTTAAAGCCAGCAAATGGTTTTCCACTGCTCTAAATCTAGACATGTTTTGCCATACACTTTTACAATTTGCTGCATAACAAGTGTAGGGATACAGTGTTCTTAACTTTTGTATTTAGCAATGCAGTAATGTAGTACTTGGACTTCATGGTCTGTGATGGATATATGCCATGATAGATGTCATTTACAATATGTTTCTCTATGGCTCTGCTCACCCCTTTCTCATACAGAGTAAGACAATCCTCTTATTTTTTATGAATTGGAAGATAATAATTCTTCTAGCAAATGTGTGTGAGCCCTGGAAGTGAGCACTTTATCAATCTAAATTAAACCCTAAGCATTTTGTTCAGTGAAGCACAGACTACAGTTCATTGGTTCAGTAACATTAAATAATTATCATGTTAGAATAATAGAACTTCCTGACTTAGAATAATAGAACTTCCTGAACTTCTTAAACCCATTGGTCAATCCACGAATTAATCCATATCTCTCTTTAGAGAAGTGGGATAAAAATTAATGTTTCTATGGATGCATTAACAGAATGTGTTTTTATTACCTTAAGTTTGAATGAACTGAAAAGATTCTCAAGGAATATTCTAGAATGTAGTATTTTTATGTTGTCTGGATAGGGGAAACATAGCTTGTTTATAAAGCACCATACGTTATTTGAGTAAGATATATATCTGCCTAATATTATTCATACTTAATATTTTTAATCTGGCCTCAGCTTTTGAGTCTACAGGTACATGTTACATGATTTTAAATATTGTGTATATTTTTGAAGGAAATGTTTAGGAAATATGAAGAAAAGAAGTAGTTGAGGGTGAACAAAGGAATCCAAAAAGGGCTTCTCCTTTGCAGGTAAATATTCAAAAAGAACTGGAGAATGGGACAGAAATTTATGGCATGCTGATAGAATTATTTCTGAAAAGCGTAGTTTTCCAAAATGAAGTATCTGTCTTTCTTCATGTTCCATCTATCTAGATAGCTGATCTATAATGAGCTGAAGAAGGCATTTTGATCTTTCCTCAGAGTGTTTTGTCAGGGATCAGAAAGAACTCGTTCAGTTTCTTTCCAAGTTGAAACAGAGTGTCACAAATCAAGAAAGGTGAAGTTTTTCAGCAAAGGGGGTAGCAAATGCACTGAACCTTTACAAGCTGGTATAGTATTGTATGATTATTATTATTATTTTTGGTGTGTGTGTAAAATGTATTGATAAAAGAATCTGTGCACATCTGACACTATTGGAGACAAGTGGAAATATCATGGAGAGAGAATGAAGTTGAGGTTTAGCAGGATTGTTCCTAACCAAAACATTTATGAAACATAAAACAAGTTGGACCAGTTTTAAACCTGTGCAAGTAAAGCACATACATTCATATGGAAAAAGAGAACTTTCATAGTGTTAACTGATGTTTTTTCTTTATTAAAGCTCTTTCCAGTCATTTTTGGGTTTGATATTTTTGCCTTTGAATGTTAAAATCCTCTTTAATTTACTTAAGTCCATATTTAAATGATGTATGTGGAAAGTATGTGTGCATTGTCTTTGTCTCATATGTGTATGTGTTTGTCTAAAGAGAATTTATGGAACACCTGAGTTCTTGAATATAAGCCATGAATGAAGATACAGACTTCTTTTTGACCTTTGTATATTTCTAATTCAATTTCACGTCTTTTGGCACTGGTGACAAATAACAAACATATAGTTCATTACAGAATTCCAAAGTGCCAATTAATATTTAATCATTACTAGAGAATATTTACCTACTTTCTTTTTTTTTCTTTTTTTTTTTTTTTTAGTATCCAGGGGACTGGCATATCCAGGGGTTAAATAAGTATGAAATTTAGTTTAAGAGAGGAGGATACTTATGCAGACCCCAAAATACAAAGTGCTATTGAATGTCAACAAGTATCTACCTACATTTCACTTCTCTCTTGGTCTAGTCTAGAGTCCAAACTTTTGTTTTTCTCTCACCTTTTATGAGTGCAGTCTTTAGTGTTCAGCAATTGAGGTCTCCTTTTCGTCTGTTTTCATTTCCAGTTTTCTTCATTCTTCACCCCAAATCCTCATCTTCATTTTTGTTTCCAGCTAGAAATGTGCTCTTTTTGTTGGATGAGTTCCTTGATAAATATATTAATTAGGCAGTGCTAAGTGCTGTAACAAACAGACCTCAGGTTGTAGGATGGTTTAAATACATATTCAAGGTACTTTTTTTCTTGTTCACTTATTGATCTGAGCTGAGTATTCCTGACCTGAGGTATGGTCCTCCTCAAAAAAACGTTCAGAGAAACAGGAGAAACAGGCTACCAAGGGCTTTGTCATCTTCTAAAAAAATTAAATAAAACAAAAATTAAAACAAAGAAACCTCTTAGATTGCCATCCCAGTCAGCTAGAAAAAGAGGAGAGGAGAACATAGCAAAGTGCTGTGGGACTTTTTAATGGGTCATACCTAAAAATAATCCCTTTGCTCACAATCCTTTGTCATTTAACCATATGGTCACACTTAATTGAAAAGTAGGATGGGGAGTGCAGTCCTCTGTAAGGAGAGGAAGGGAGGAAGAACATTTTCATGAATGTCTTGACACAAGAAATGACAGTAAGTGCTACTTTTAGCCCACTTAATCCTGCCACAAAAGCACCTATATCCCCAAATCTATATTTTCAGAAGAGAGAAATGATCACTCAAAAAAGTCTTTTATTTGTTTCTATATTCAACATATCAATATATATTTTTAACTTAAGTGGTCATATATGCCTATGTATCAATATTAATCACTTAGGATTTACTTAGTAATTCAATATTCTATCCAATGGTAATCTTTTCAGGCACATTTGTGTGTGAGATTTGTTCAGTCATGTAGGATATCTTTCAGAGAAAGATATCCTACGTGACTGCTGTGTATTGGTTTAATGTCCTTGATTTCTCTCACACATTAACTTGAGTGAGAGCTAGCATCCATTTCAGTCTGGATCATTCCTGACACCTAACATTAAGAATGTTGCATTATTCCTGGTAAGCACTAAAATAATATGTATAATTTATATGTATAATATATGTATAATTTAATATATATGTATAATTTAATATGTATAATGTATAATTTCTTTTAAGTAATAACTATATTATTAATGTCAATAGACTGGATATTTCCCTTTTAAGGGGAAGATGTTATACCTAGCCAAAAAAGCATAACATTAGTTTTTGAGGTGATCCTGCTTGTTTTGAAAGTTACCTTGTCTTTGTGGAGCCTGTCTTTGATTACCCTTGGTACATAGCTTTTGCAGTCTTATTACATTCTTTCTCATTTCTGTGTTTATCAGCCTTACACTACTATTTCCTGTAATCCTTTTACTTTCTCCAAAAAAAAAAAAAAAAGAAATTTTATGTCTCTATCTGAAAATTTACCAGAGAATCTAAGAACAAACCTGATAGGCACTGTCCATCAACAAACAAATGTAAAGTCTCCTAGTTTAGATGGACAAGAGAAAATATTATTCAAATATACACATAGATGTTTTAAATTTAGTGTGAGTAGCCTGAAGACACTTTATACAGTCCTATTCATGGTGTAATTTCTTGTCATAAGAAAGAAGCAATTAATAACAGAAAAGCAATTATTTTCACCAGTTTAAAGAGGAAGGTTCTGTGAAACACTTATATATGTTAGTACAGTTACCATATGCAAAACAGCACACACAAAGATGCATTTTAATGTAAAGATATTGAGGAGGTGATTTTCATTTTTAAAAACAATTCCGAGGTCTATTTTATTTAATGCCCATTCTTTATTATCTTCAGTTGCAAAAGTAGCATCCTTATGAAACATTTTTATCAGTCTTTTGCAAAGATTACTACTTTTTTCATACTACTAAAAGCTCTAGAATTAGAAAAATTAAAGTTTTCTTTAAAGCTTCAGTTTTAATCATTACTTTCCTGAAAGATAATGAAGACTGCCATTCTAGTAGATCATCTGATTAAAGTCAGACATAAAATCATGTGGTACAGTAACTTGGATAACATGGTAACTCTTGTTAGGACTAAGAAGGCTATGAAAAAACTGGGAAAGTAGCAGAGTTGTGTAGTTTATATTTAATAGCCAATAGGCATACTAGCCTTAGTATTATAAATCTTCATGGTGCTCAAAAATGATTTAAGAAGTTTCCATTCAATTTTTCTGCATATGTAGCTAAATTATTACCACTCTGTTGAATCTAGAAAATACGCACATGCATATAATTTTTTATACACACATGTGCACACACACACACACACATCCATGATGATGAAGGTAAGTCCTTCACTGTAGAAATTCCATCATGCGATTTTAATAAACCTACATCAAAACGAAGGTGTAAGCAAACTCAAATTTAGAAATAAATAGCATGTTTAGCAGGCATGTACTTAAGGAGGCATCTGTGTGGAGCAGTAAGGAACTTTAGTGTCAAATATTGTTAAGACACAAAACTTTAAATGTTCATTCATCAGAATTGCTTTGTAAACTTTACAGTCATTTCAAATCTTAAAAATGGAATACATTTACATTTCTACAAAACAATTTAATATATCCTGTCTTAAAAGCTTTTTGCCCTATTATAGTATAATGGCATTACTAAAGTTATTATTTGTTCTATTAATGCAGGGACCATTAATATATTAGTACCTGGCTCAGGTCTTTAAGGCATAGTTCAAGAACTTTGCATAGCATTCAACAGATTGTGATGATTATATTGTAGCTTTATAAACCTGAGAAATAAAATCCATTCAGAATGCCTTATTAAGAAAATCATTTTCATCCAGAATTTTATAAGCTGCTTTTTCTGTTTGTCTATACTGACTTCTGTTCTTTAGCTCTTAGATATTTTTGCTTCCTCCAAATTCAGCTCTATAACATGAATTCAGTGCTATACTAGGTGAATTTGTGTATTACAAGATTACTAGAAGTTGATCTCCCCTTACTTCGGTTATATACAATCTGATACAATAAACTTACTCACTGGCATGCAAAACGAATGATGCTCTCATTTATGAGAAAACCATGCTCCAACACACAGTTGCTATTCAGATAAATCCATTCATGTCTACATGTTATTAGGTACTAAATTACCTTTAAAATAATTCAGTTATTTAAAAAGTAGAAGATTTTTATTAAAGGATTTTTAGAGCAAAAGAAGAAATGTGATTTTAGTACAGGCAACCATTTCTAACATGAATTCACTGATCTAGAAAATTACTTTAATGCGCATATCAATATACAAGCCAGTTGCTTAAATTTCAGCAATTTCTTTAAAAATCTATGAATTCCAGTTTGGCATGTAATGAAAATACATGAGAACTTTTCATAGTAAAATAATAATTATGCATTCATTATTTTATCCCAGTAAAATAAAATTACAAGTTTTTATTTAATTAATTAAAAATTAGTAAACATTTTTAACTGGAAAAGGAATCATTCTAGGTTTACTGTAGTCTTCCTATATTGAGAAAAATTAAATGCATTGATAGAAAAATACATCTTCAACTTTTTTTATGATAAAAAGACTTGGTAGCCATTTAATATAAGAATTGAAAATAGGGACATTGCAAACTTTAGAATACAACAGAGAGAGAAAGAGAGCCACAGAAAAAGTGAGAACAAATGCTCTTTTATTAAATACCTCTACTTAGATGTTTCAAACTCATGTACACTATTAAATTCAAATGATTTTCATTTTTAATATTTTAAAACTTCATGCCTGTCATAATGTTTGGCATACAGTGAACACTGAATAAATTGGTTTTGAGTGGAGAGTTGAACAGAAAATTATTTAATAAAAAAACTAGTTTGAAATTTACATCTTGTCATTCCCTAGCTGTTTACTTGTAGGCATATTACTTATCTTTATTTATATTGCTGATGACAATAATATACACCTGTATATTATTTCTGCTCTTTAATTATAAGGAACTGTATTTTTGTACATTAGAGAAATACTATTTCAACAAAAATGGTAAATTATTTTTAACAAAATATTTGATTTCTAATATCTTACTTAAATAAAGACTCATTGGTAATTGTTTTTACTTTCCATTCATACTGATTTTATCTATTTAACCAAAGATTTCCATATTGAAAGGGAAATATGAATCACATATAACTTTAGTTGTATGGTAAGTATTTGAAAAACAGGCTATATCTCTGCTATGCCTAAAAGTTCTGCTAAATAATATGACTTGATTTGATATGGTCTTTGAATCACAATTTAATTCATTCCTGTTTATTTGTTCCTCTGGTATAAATCAGGTTATACATTATTTATTCATGTTTCCTTTTAAACCATCTCAAATTCATTGCTTATTATATTTCCAAAATGTACATAAATATGCATATATTCCATTCTCTTTCATCTACTTATGCAAATTTTTCATTTTGTATTTCAGCATTATCATTTTCATAAATAAATTTTTATGACATTCTTCTCATGACATTTCAACATATCCAGTTGTGTGGAGCGTATTTGCTATATTTTAAACTCATGTTTTCATGGTTGGCTCTTCTTCTCTCACCTTTGCCCATTTTCCTGTGCCATTCCTTGTATCATCTTAGCATTTCTCATTTCAATATGACTGATTTAAGGTGAAATTCAATTTACGAAGTGTCTTCCTACAATTTATGTTATTTAGTATGTGTCTAAACTCAGTGTTCACTAAGAATTTTATCTCAAATTATCTAACTTATAGGCAATCCAATTTGTAGAATAGCTTTTTAAATGTCCCAATTCAGAGCAGCAATAGAAGCCAGTCTGGATCATGCAGAAATGATGAACAATCTTTGTGAAGCAAACTTTGAAATCAAAGTGGATAAACTCACCAGTGTTATATCCTATCTCATTTTACTATGCATACTTCGTACTTACATACATAGGATTGCATGTTCCTATCATATGTGTAAAGAAAATCAGAAGTTTTACATGTGTTAGAATTATTAATCAATGAGAAACTGCATTTCCTTATGTTTTCTGTTAGATTTCCTTAACTATTTATTTATCTTAAGAATGAAAGGAATTAGTACAAGGTCAGGTTAACAATGATTAGACTGGGAAAGATGTAAAAGACAAAGTAACATCTAATGGACCAATAGCTTTTTACCAATATACTATAAAGAAGAAAGGAAATATTTCATGGACTTTCACAGCACTTAAGAATGAATAATACTTTCAAAATAAAGACGAAGATTATTTAAGAGAGATTTGCAATGTTAGGTGAGGTGTAAGTGTTCTTATTTACTCTCATAATACTTCGTATTTTTATTTTAATTTAAGTTCTGTTAATGCTCTCATGAGAAAAAATAACAGTGTGACCAACAATCCAACATGTTCTTTGGAAGAGGACTGTGCTGACTGGACACATAACAATCATGCTACTGACATAAAATATAGCACCTATTTTGTGGTACCTTTCCTAAAGTGGGAGAACACAGGTGCTGATTCCTCTCACTCTTCTCAATCTGCCTGTGTATCCAAGCAAACATTTGGGAAATAATTGTCTATAGAACAGACAGAAGTCAACTGAGTCACACTGAAGTTTATACAGCATTAATGCTACTAAGTTGTATGAAAAAGTAAATAAAATAACAAAAATCTCTCTCAAGCTCTATACCCTCTTTCAGCTTTTGTGAAATCTCTTTATTGTCAAGTTTTTAAAAAAATGTTGGTTACACTTAATATCTTCATTTGATCACCTCTCATTCACTTCCTAAAATACTGCATTCTGCTTTCTCTTTGTATTTTTTAAATTAGTCTCTCCATAGCAAAGCCCCTAAGACATATTGGTGGTCAGTCCCCATGGACAAGTATCTGATCTTTTATAAACTTATTTTCCTGCAAACATTTGAGGTATAAAAATCTCTGTAATTCTTAAATTTTTTTCTTGCTTTGGGATGTTATCACTCTCTCTTCTATAATCAACTGCTTTACACTTGATCTTAGCCAAAAGGCCGAGAAGCGATATATAATCAACTACTTTAGTCTCCTCTTCCAATAGATGCTATTTTGTTCAAGTTACCCTGTATCTGTGCACTTGGGCAGTCTCTGTACATTGACCCTTGGCTTGACCCTGTGACTTATTTAGGCCAATGGGACAGTAGCAAACTTAAAGTAAGAAGAGACGAAAAGTGCTTGCTCTACTCTTGGGACCCAAGAGGCATGAAATCAAGCCCAGTCATCACCTGTCACCCCTGCTGACAGCCAGTCTTCCCCCAGAATTAGAGCCCCCAAAAGCAGATGACTGGCAACTATAGATGCATTAGGGAGCACAGCTTAAATCAGAAGTGCCCAGTGGAGCCCTGTACAAATTGTCACTTCATATGTGAACTACAAAAATGATTGTTGATATAAGTCACTATGTTTTGGGGTGATTTGCTAAACAGAAAAATTTAACAGATATATTAACTTTCCCTTTTGTATCTAAATCTTAATTAGTGGCACCACCATCTATTCTATCATCTATCTGGAGATCCACGGTCTTTCTCAATTTTTTTTTTTCCATTTTGTCCTTCATCTAATAGGTCTTTAAGTTGTGCTGCTAGTTTTAAACCTCAAATTATTTTAATACTGAAATGATTGAATATTTTATGAAGTTACATATTTGTGATTATAAATATATGTTAGAATTATTAAACCCCAATAATTAGAAGTAGAATGATTTGTTCATTCTGGAATATGGATTTAAATGCCTCTCTCCCTCTTTACATTCTGTATTCCACTGTCTCTTTCATAACACACAGTATTTCTGACTGCCTTATATGATGCAGGTATGAGCCTATTGCTAATTCTTTTATTTTATTTGTTATCTAATAAATTCTGAGCCTCTGAAAGTTTTTTGTAGTCTTCCTTCTAAAAGATAATATAGAGAATGAAAAGACAGTCTTATTTGTTGAGGGTTTTGGGTTTTTTTCATAATAAAAACCAGAACTTGTGTCTGTGGTTGTTTCACTGAGATGTAAAATCTCCATCATCTTGATTCCTTGTTTAACCAAAGACTGTTTGCACAGCTTGCAAAGAATACTTCGATAGGAAATTAAATCTCTATAGTGTCTCTGTCTCATGGCCGTGTTTGTCAGCTTTCTGGACCAGAATTTTTATTCCCATTCACAAAGCTAAGTAATACCCACAAAATCCTTAAAGGAATTTAAAATTAAGTTTCTGACCATTAGAATACAAGAGGGAAAAACTGTTAGATGTTTGGCATTGGAAACTTATATATGAGTGTCTTTTTTAATCACACCTATCATAAGTGCTATGCACAGGAAGCATTTAAAAGTACTGCCAACATTTTTTTAGCTACTTACACTTTGCTACTTTGCTCAAAACGACATGCCCTTTCTAAAGTAATCATGGAAACAGTTGAAAACAAGGCTTCTGCTGAGCAGCCTCTCAATATAGCTTTAGGAGTTGATTGAATGTATGAATATTATAGGACGTTGTTAATGCTAACCTTATTGAAACAACAACCATCAATTAACTAAGTTGTGTGCTTATGCACTTAGCTATTTCTTTTTACTTGCATTTAATGTACCTTACTCGTAGTAGGTATTCAGTAAACAATGTTAGAATAAATGAAAATTAACCAACATTAAGTTATTTGTCTATTCAAATTTCTTTCCTAACTTTTTATCCCTTTGTCAGCAGGAAATATATCCTGATGTGTTAAAATAAATTGAGGAAATATATAGTTTTAGAGTCTAAGGAATACACTCCACCTCTTTTATAAAATGTTCTCTCTCTTTAAATTAGTGTGCTGGTTAGAGGAGAAAACTTGTGTAGAGGCAATGTAGGATTCTAAAATACAGAATTTGAATACGTGTGATAAAAATCTAAATCATACAAAATTGATGGGCACTCCACGGGGTCAGTGTAATTGAGTGTGGGGAGACGGAGGGAGAGAGGAGGAACAGCTACATGAATTTAATCAAATTGTGTTCTTCAGAAAGTACATTTAAAATTCAACTGAATAAGAATGATGCCCAATAAAGAGTGCTAAACTTAACCCTTTAATTAGTTTTTCTTGAGAATTTTTATTGAAACTGGGCCTGTTATTGCTATTTTTAATATGACATCAACAAAGCGTAAATTAAGTCTAGTAAACTTCAGCTACAATTAGGTGTTTTTTTTCCATTTATATAAGAAAATATTATTAGAAATCAACAATTTTCCTACTTTATATATTCAGATTCTTTTCTTTTTGGTTTGTATCTTGAAACAACTAGCATATTCAAAAATTAGATTTATATGTTTAGGGTAAATGCTGTTATGTAAGATTAGAGGGGTTTATAGGGGTTTCGTTAAATGAAATAGCAAATGCACAAAAATAAGCCATTAAAATGGCTTAATCATCAATTCAAAGCACTGATGGACCGCTATTTATGGATAAGAGTGTACCCTACTTTCTCACCAACCTTCTGCTTCCTATTTGGCATGCATCCAAATTTCTGCTGTGTTAACATTTGCTCCTGGGAGGAGATGAAGGAAAAAAGGTCCATAAGGTTTCCATTGGCCCAGATAGTAGAAACATCTGCTGAATTCACTAGCAGCTTGCTGGCCCAAGTCAGCAGGGAGGGTTGATGCTTATCAACCCTGCCATATGAGTCGATATTTCCTGCGCCCTGGAGCTACACAAGCTTAATCAAGAAAGAGTAAGGAAGTGTATTACATGTCAGAATTCCCTTATTAAACAAGCATTATGTTTTTTAAAGTAACTATCATGGCGTTATAAATTATGAATTTAGTAGTAATGAAATTCAAATTCTAACAAATAGCAGTCTATTGGATCACTTTATCATTAATTAGATCATTTTGAGTAATGATGGATTCCATGCATTTAAACTTTGCTTAGAAAGATTTGACCATTAAACTGGAGGAGTTGGCTATTGCTGTTCTCAGTGAGAAAAAGTTTGTTGGAAAAAGCATGTATCACTTTTTCTTTCATAAGATCATCTGTATAGGTAACTTTAAGATTAGCTGGTCAGTGATTCCAATAATGAGAATTGGGATTATAGTTCCAAAAGTGAATTTAGTGAATTGTTATTAAATGTAATTATTAATTTTAACACACATACACATATACTTGCCATTTTGAAAGTAGTTGCATTTAAAAGTCTACACTTATTCCCATGTTGCTGCCAATACCCCAACCCCTTGGAACTTTTTACAATTGTGCTTTGAGTCTGTGTCCTCATGTTTCAAATGCAGTGTCCTAGGTTTGAAAATTTTTGATAAATTATTGTAAGTCCAATGATTTATTAAAATTTTTGAAAACATAACACTCAATAGATATTTAAACTTGAACAATGAGATGAATCAGCTATTATGAATAATATATATCAGTGTAATATGTCATTTATAGATATAGCATGTTTTATATATATATAAATATATAAAGAGAAAGCTGCATCTCTAAATCTATCCATCTGTCTATTATAGCACACATCTTTGGTTTCATATCTATCAAACCATGTAAGATTAGGATTTTGAAATAAAAATCTGTTGCATAAATCATATATAGAACTCATGAAATATGTCATAATCTATTTAGCTCCAATCTGATATGGAAAGGACATAAGACAACTAGGAATAGTTTTGAGCATGAATAATGTGACTGCTCTTATTGGAAGAGCCTTTATTTCTGCAGATAGGCTATGCATAAATGTTGTTTTTTTGTTAATCTGATGTTATGGTTGCAATGCCCACTTTGGTAGAACAGCAGCATAATTCTTAGTTTCATATATTATGATAATGCCCATGAGACTCAAGAAGCTTTATCCAACATCAAGTTTACCCGAAGGTCACAAGATAGGTGATACAGGGATGCCAAGAACTAGCAGAAGCTTTGTGACTCCCTGAAATGCTTCTGAATGTGCACAGTCACTCCTTACCCAAGACTAGACTGAGTTGGTATCCACTCCCTCATCTCAGAGAAGCCTCCAGCTCCAGAATCCATTCAGCTTTTATGCCTTGTTAGTCACACAGCCTTCTCAGGATTATGTCGTCAGTTCCCATTCTCTGTTACAAGGTCATCTAATCAATACAGATAATACATTATTCAATAAATAACCTTGACAGTGAAATGCAGGTGCTTAGTCCAGTACATAGCAACTCATTTATTTTAGATCCAGTTTACACCCATGAATTCCTTGAACAGAAAAGATGATTCAGCCGAGAGTCAACTCTTTAGGATTTCCTGAGACTAGAGAAGAGACCAAGAACCATGTGTAAACCCTTTCTTTCCAACACTGTAGTGAAGAGACCATTGGTTTTGCTATGGATATATATTTTTCCAGTTATCATTTTGCAACCATCTTTCCAGAACATTGTTCAAACTTAAAGGAGTTAGATGAAATATTTTAAAATTCCGTCTCAATTTATTTTATCAAAGTTTAATTTTAATAATTTCCACTAAACACAGTTCAATTTATTATAGTTTTCAAATTAACAGATTAAAAGTGTAGTACACCAACCCAAAAGGATATGAGAAGATGGTATTAATTCCTTCTCTGCCTAATCAAAAATATAATGCTTTGAGCTGAGTTGTCTGTACAAATCTATACAAAGTATCAAGTTTCATTTTAATGTTTTCCCATAGCAGTTTCCACTTGCTCTCATAGGGCAATGTTCCCCTAGATGTAATGTGGCACTTACAAAGGACTTGAACATCAAAGCATGTAAACATGGACAAGATGGGTGAAATCAACATTAATGAAATCTTTGTGCATTCAGAAATGATCAAACAGTGAAAAACACACCCTATTAACCACTGTTATTACATTTTACTTTCAAAAGGGAGCTTGTTCCTTAGGGAATATTCCAAGTTGATTCATAAGTTACTGCATATTGATCAACACTTAAATAATTAAGGTGACATCATTTTGAACACAGTGTTCATGTGTTCAAAAATATGTATCCACTATGTCCCAGGGAATATCTTATGCTCGTTAGAGAATGAAAAGTGATATGTTTCTACCTCTGCTATCAAGGACTTTCAACATGTCTCAGGTTTATATAGCAATGGTTACCTTGGGCATAAAATTTCAGTTATTGGAAAAGAAAACACTTCTATATTAGATGAATTATTTTATAAAGTTTATAAAATGCAGTCCTATACAGGAGAAAAACTCAAATGTTTTGTTACCTCACTTTTGTTGCCTTTCAGGAATTCATTATTTATTTGATAGCATAGTATTGCTATCCACTCAGGGAAATATATCTTTGAAACAAAGAAAACTGTTTTAAACATAATATTTACATCCATAGATAGTTTACCAGCAATACTTTCCTTTCTCCCAGATAGCTATTGCAGTTTTAAAAACAAATGGAAGTCCTCCATTATTAATTAAGGGAACTTCTCAAGGCAATGACATTTTAGTGTGGAAGTAAGGAATAAACTCTATCAAAGAGTAGGGGTTATATGGAAATATGGGTAACAATCTTGTTTTAGTATAAGCTCAAGTCAGTAAAATATGGGTTTTCATTTACTAGAAGGTTATTTACAGTGTAGAATAAAAAATACCAAGAGGTTGGTTACCTTTACAATAAATCTCCATGATTTCATGGATTCTTTGATATTTTCTCAGTAAGGTTCTTGATTGTAAAGACAACTTTTAAAGGGATTCATCTCTGAGATTAAAAATCCTTGAATTAAAGATAATGATTAAGTAGCAGATAAATTGTATCTTCTGAGAATGTATATTGAGTCATGGAACTTCCTTCAATGGCTTCCTTCAATGCGATTGCATGTAGAATAGATATCAGCTCCTTATTATGATATAAAAAACCCTGCATGATTTGCCTTAACCTTCTTTTCTACCTCATCTTGGGTTATCTCATCTGTTTCTCCTCATGCTCCAAACTCACTGATTTTTGTTTGTTTGTTTGTTTGTTTCATTTCCCAGCTCCTTCAATAGCCAACCTTTTTTGTGCCTCTGGCTCAGGACCTTTACATCAGTTAATTTACTTTTTGAAATACTGGTTCCCTCTCAAACATTCTTATCCTCTATCAATCACTTTTTAAATGCCTGATTTTTTCTCCCTATTTGGTTTTCAGCTGAAATAGCAACACCTTTTTCCCTTTATGTGTTTGTGTTTTCTTGTTCTCCTGCCTATCTTTAGGCTGTAAGCTCTAAAGATAGAACTTTACATCATTTCTACCTTGTTCACAGTTGTATCCCCAGCAGCTACCATGTGAAGCACATTCTAGGCACAAAACATATATTTGTTGAATAAATTAATGTCATGGAAGTATCTTTCATAGGCAAAATCCATTACAAATGGAAAGATAGGTTTCAGAAAGCATTAATATTGTATATGTTTATAATGTTAGTAAACAATGTTTGAGTAAATTTGAAGATCTCACTGGCTTTATTAGGCAATTCATGAATGGGGCAGCATCTCATCTATCAATAAGAATGACACTCTAAGGGGGTAGTACAAAATAGAAAGTTTTTATAGGAAGAAGGGTGGGGCAAGAAAGCTATTAGCAAAACTAATGAAAGGATTATTCTTAGGCTAGGCCATCTTCTTTTGGGGACAAGAGCAACTGCATGATTTTTAACCTGCAGATCACCTCTTCTTCTTTTGGGGAGTGGCAGGATGGAGAGGCCAACGTGACAGATTACCTCATTGGTGCTGACTGGAAAATTTCAAACTGGTTGATTAAGGCTACGTTTCTGAAGATCAAAACTGCAATTAGGTTAGGTATTAAATCTAGGTTTGGTATCCTGGGCTTCAGCACAAGTGATGACATTTTGGGCCTGTGTTTTTTTCTGTTTAACAATATTTATAGTTCATATGCCTAACGTGAACTGATTATACATGATTAAATGACATGTGTTTGATATCACATTTTTTCTTACCTGTATCTTACATCAATGTCATCTCAAAATTCCTTATTACATCCCATAATCCAAAGAGTTATAATCCAAACAGACATCTGTGTCACTCTTTTATATGAATATCTCTATTCAGTACACCAATGCAATTATTTAAATTTTCTGCAGAGAATAATACATGAAAAGAATATTAATATATAGGCAACTTGAAATGGTCAATATAATTTTATGCATGCATTGTATGCATAGATGTGTTACAATCCAAAAGAAAGATGTTACCAAAATATATATACTGCATATGTCAAATCATTAACTAGCAACAATATATTAAGCAACAATTAAGAGTTGGTATATTTTTTTTTCATTTGAATTAAGGAAAACTAGCATGAAAACCAGATTGAAGTCTTAATGTTTTCTCAATTTACAACTTTTCTCACTATCTTTACCTTATTTTGCTAGTTATATTTGTATATTTGAAACAGTTGTATATTTGAAATTAAGATTTAATGATACTTTATTTTCTAACTTTTTATTCCATTTAACTTGTTCCTAGAAATGTTACTAGGAATTTTAATTTTCCTTGAGATTATAAAATATTTTAAGTTGTACTATAATTCAATATTTTTGCTTTTTTAAAATATATCAACCTTCTAAGACCTACTGAATAAAACAAGAATATATGCATTAATTTCCCCCTTTTTAGTATCAGATTGAAATTTTTCCCAGGGATTTCAATTTTAAACAGTTATGTCACACTCAGTCCATTTTTTTTTTTTTTTTGTCTCCAGAAGATTGATTATTGTATGCTCAGCACTATATTCCTCACCCTGTCTTCAGAAGAGTCCTGCCATCTGTGTGTTCCTTTCCAGAATATTTCCTCCAGGTTGACATCTCAATTTAGAATTTAGTTACGTGATTGAGCTTCACTGTGAACCAGACTGTGATTGTGGTCATAAATTTCTTTTCTCTGGAAGGCTGCCTCTCAAATGTTTATCAGTTAGCAAGTAAAGCTAGTCAGTTCTAGGTCTTGCTCATTCACCCGGAAAACAGTATTCTGGAAAGATAAAATGACTTAATGCACACATCATAATTACCATGTAAGCCTATTTCAATGTTATAGAAATAATTTAAAACACTATTATTTGTTTATATTGCCTTGCAGGACATAGAGTTTCCTTTTAATTTTAAAATTATTTCCTTTGCTTTTTATTCTTCCACATCACAAACTTGAAGATCTTATTTGTATAGGAAGAAAAGAATCCTTGTGAATATAAACATGAACAATTCATCGAATTCAGTTTTTCCTTGAAAAATTGTATGTGCTCATTCAAGAAATTATCGTTTGAATTTTTGAGAAAAAAAAACATGTTAGGGAATGAATTAAATATAGATAAATTAATGAAAACAAAATATATTTTAATTTTTTAAAATAAAAATCTATTTTGGCTGTAAAGCTAGGTAGGTTTATATTTAATCTAGTTCACTAGGTCCATGGTATGTAAACAACTTTTGTTTATTATGCATTTTGGCAGGGTAATAAACAGAAAAACAAGCTAAGAATATAAAGAACTGAATTTGTACAGATACAGGTTAAAAAAATGTTGGGAATATTTTCTTAATCAGATAATGTTTTAAAACATGATAAAGCAATATAATCACTAAGAAAGAACATAAAACAGCCATAAAACAATGTTTCCCAGGATTTTATAAATATTCTCTGCAGCTTAGAATTTTGTAATGTAGAGAAAACACATTTTGTGATATGGCTTAGCAATATAAAATTAATGGAAGAAATTAGAGAAACCTACTTTCTGTAGAAAGAATGTGCTGGGAATATTTATAATACAAAAGGCTGAGGTATACAATCACACAAAAACATTTTTGAAATGCAAAGGAGGGCACATATGAAATGTTACATTTCACCTGTATTGCAAATTTCTGTAGGGCCAGCCCTGATCCTGATAATCAAGAAATAAATCTAATTATAAATACTATCATAGACACAGCAAATAGTGACTAGTTTTGATATAATATTATGTAGTTAACTGGATCACCTACTTACAGTTACTGTGTAGGCCAGTTGGGAATAATCCAGTGGTTATCTCATAAATTCCCTAGTCTGCTATGTGTGTCCAGGAAAATGTTATCATATTCTGGAAAAGAGAAAGAGAGGTGAAATTTCTACAGGAGAATTATGATTCTTTGGTCAGGAGCTGTAGGAGCCACTGTAAATCTGAAAGAGCCTTTTGTCATGTACCAGAAGCCAACAAAGGACTAGGACTGGCCTTTGGGTACCCAAGAGTTTCTGCTTCAGGAGTTGGGAGCAGAATGGGTCACTCACAATGGCCATAGTGAACACAGGATCTAGTCTACAGGATTGTAACTGCTGAAGCTTCCAATTTGGCATTGTTACACTTTGGTATCAGGATGAAAAAGTCCTTCCAACCTTTCCTGGCCTTGCAAGACCCACAGCCCGCCAGCTTTGTTTCTTCCCTGCATTGGTCTGGCAGTTGCAGTGGAACACAGGTCTCCAAAGTACTTCCTGTCTCTATGGAAACTGGCAAGCAGCACCAAACTGATGGCCATGTTCTATAGTGGCTGGGCGGAGGGGTGGCACAGAAGGTGGATAGCAGGTGTTATACTCTATAAGGCGAGCTGAATCTGAGAAGATGGAGTAGAATCAAAGAAAAATAAATTGTATGTGGTAGCCTAGGAAAACAGAATACTTAAAGTTTTTCAGACAAACCTAAAAGTTGGAATAAAAGGAAAAAATGACTGGAGAATTTTAAGTGTTTGAAAGAACAGAGAGACATTCCAAAAGTGGAAATATTTTGCACTTAGCTATCAGTCTTAATTTTTCCTCTAATTTCCCTTCTCACATGATAGAGCATGCATTGCAGTTCTCTTGAGAATTATAAGCCTCCATTATTGACATTTGTGCTTTTTTTTTTTTTTTTTTTTTTTTTTATTTCTAACCCAGTACCTTTATTATATCTGGCAACTATAGTAAAAAATAACTAGAAAAGGCAAGGACACAAAGAAGAATACCACCCAGGATACTCTGAGGTGCTGGGAGCAAGTGGATTGTCCATAGATTCACACTTGACTCTCTTACATAGTGTATTTATCCCTAAAAACTTAAGCACTTCCCTACAAATTGGTTTCCAGGGGCACATTTACCTTCTGTGATGGTTAATTTTATGTGTCAACTTGACTGGGCTAAGAGATGCCCAAGTAGCTGATAAAACATTATTTCTGGGTGTGTCTATGAGGGTGTTTCTGGAAGAGAATAGTATTTATTCAGTAGAGTGAATAAAAAGTTCTACCCTCAACAATGGTGCGCATCATCCAATCCTTTGAAGGCCAAAATGGAACAAAAAGGTAGAGGAAAGGCAAATTTGCTTTTTTTTTTTTTGAGCTGGGACACCCATCTTCTCCTGCCCTCAGACATCAGCTCTCCTGGTTCTCACGACTTCTGCTTCAGACTGGGAGTTACACCGCTCCTCCCCCATCCTGGGTTCTCAGGCCTTGGGACTCAGACTGAAATATACCACTGGCTTTCCTGGCTCTCCAGCTTGCAGATGGCAGGTTGTGGGACTTCTAGGTTTCCATAACTGCATAAGCCAAGTCCTACAATAAGTCTCCTCTTACATCTATCTATCTATCTATCTATCTATCTACCCTATTGGTTCTGTTTCTCTCGAGGACCCTGACTAATACACCTACTTTTTTTTTTTTTTTTTTTAAACATCTTTATTGGGGTATAATTGCTTTACAATTGTGTGTTAGTTTCTGCTTTATAACAAAGTGAATCAGTTATACATATACATATGTTCCCATATGTCTTCCCTCTTGCGTCTCCCTCCCTCCCACTCTCCCTATCCCACCCCTCCAGGCTGTCACAAAGCACCGAGCTAATATCCCTGTGCCTTGCGGCTGCTTCCCCCTAGCTATCTACCTTACTACGTTTGTTAGTGTGTATATGTCCATGACTCTCTCTCACCCTGTCAAAGCTCACCCTTCCCCCTCCCCATATCCTCAAGTCCGTTCTCCAGTAGGTCTGCGTCTTTATTCCTGTCTTACCCCTAGGTTCTTCATGACATTTTTTTTCCCCTTAAATTCCATATATATGCGTTAGCATACGGTATTTGTCTTTTTCTTTCTGACTTACTTCACTCTGTATGACAGACTCTAGGTCTATCCACCTCATTACAAATAGCTCAATTTCGTTTCTTTTTATGGCTGAGTAATATTCCATTGTATATATGTGCCACATCTTCTTTATCCATTCATCCGATGATGGGCGCTTAGGTTGTTTCCATCTCCGGGCTATTGTAAATAGAGCTGCAATGAACATTTTGGTACATGACTCTTTTTGAATTTTGGTTTTCTCAGGGTATATGCCCAGTAGTGGGATTGCTGGGTCATATGGTAATTCTATTTGTAGTTTTTTAAGGAACCTCCATACTGTTCTCCATAGTGGCTGAACCAATTCACATTCCCACCAGCAGTGCAAGAGTGTTCCCTTTTCTCCACACCCTCTCCAGCATTTATTGTTTCTAGATTTTTTGACGATGGCCATTCTGACTGGTGTGAGATGATATCTCATTGTAGTTTTGATTTGCATTTCTCTAATGATTAATGATGTTGAGCATTCTTTCATGTATTTGTTGGCATTCTGTATATCTTCTTTGGAGAAATGTCTATTTAGGTCTTCTGCCCATTTTTGGATTGGGTTGTTTGTTTTTTTGTTATTGAGCTGCATGAGCTGCTTGTAAATTTTGGAGATTAAACCTTTGTCAGTTGCTTCATTTGCAAATATTTTCTCCCATTCTGAGGGTTGTCTTTTGGTCTTGATTATGGTTTCCTTTGCTGTGCAAAAGCTTTGAAGTTTCATTAGGTCCCATTTGTTTATTTTTGTTTTTATTTCCATTACTCTAGGAGGTGGGTCAGAAACGATCTTGCTGTGATTTATGTCATAGAGTGTTCTGCCTATGTTTTCCTCTAAGAGTTTGATAGTTTCTGGCCTTACATTTAGGTCTTTAATCCATTTTGAGCTTATTTTTGTGTATGGTGTTAGGGAGTGATCTAATCTCATACTTTTACATGTACCTGTCCAGTTTTCCCAGCACCATTTATTGAAGAGGCTGTGCTTTCTCCACTGTACATTCCTGCCACCTTTCTCAAAGATAAGGTGTCCATATGTGCGTGGGTTTATCGCTGGGCTTTCTATCCTGTTCCATTGATCTATATTTCTGTTTTTGTGCCAGTACCATACTGTCTTGATTACTGTAGCTTTGTAGTATAGTCTGAAGTCAGGGAGCCTGATTCCTCCAGCTCCTTTTTTCGTTCTCAAGATTGCTTTGGCTATTCGGGGTCTTTTGTGTTTCCATACAAATTGTGAAATTTTTTGTTCTAGTTCTGTGAAAAATGCCAGTGGTAGTTTGATAGGGATTGCATTGAATCTGTAGATTGCTTTGGGTAGTAGAGTCATTTTCACAATGTTGATTCTTCCCATCCAAGAACATGGTATATCTCTCCATCTATTTGTATCATCTTTAATTTCTTTCATCAGTGTCTTATAATTTTCTGCATACAGGTCTTTCGTCTCCTTACGTAGGTTTATTCCTAGATATTTTATTCTTTTTGTTGCAATGGTAAATGGGAGTGTTTTCTTGATTTCACTTTCAGATTTTTCATCATTAGTATATAGGAATGCCAGAGATTTCTGTGCATTAACTTTGTATCCTGCTACTTTACCAAATTCATTGATTAGCTCTAGTAGTTTTCTGGTAGCATCTTTAGGATTCTCTATGTATAGTATCATGTCATCTGCAAACAGTGACAGCTTTACTTCTTCTTTTCCGATTTGGATTCCTTTTATTTCCTTTTCTTCTCTGACTGCTGTGGCTAAAACTTCCAAAACTATGTTGAATAAGAGTGGTGAGAGTGGGCAACCTTGTCTTGTTCCTGATCTTAGTGGAAATGCTTTCAGTTTTTCACCATTGAGGATGATGTTTGCTGTGGGCTTGTCATATATGGCCTTTATTATGTTGAGGAAAGTTCCCTCTATGCCTACTTTCTGCAGGGTTTTTAGCATAAATGGGTGTTGAATTTTGTCAAAAGCTTTCTCTGCATCTATTGAGATGATCATATGGTTTTTCTCTTTCAATTTGTTAATATGGTTTATCACATTGATAGATTTGCTTATATGGAAGAATCCTTGCATTCCTGGAATAAACCCCACTTGATCATGGTGTATGATCCTTTTAATGTGCTGTTGGATTCTGTTTGCTAGTATTTTGTTGAGGATTTTTGCATCTATGTTCATCAGTGATATTGGCCTGTAGTTTTCTTTCTTTGTGACATCCTTGTCTGGTTTTGGTATCAAGGTGATGGTGGCCTCGTAGAAGGAATTTGGGAGTGTTCCTCCCTCTGCTATATTTTGGAAGAGTTTGAGAAGGATAGGTGTTAGCTCTTCTCTAAACATTTGATAGAATTCACCTGTGAAGCCATCTGGTCCTGGGCTTTTGTTTGTTGGAAGATTTTTAATGACAGTTTCAATTTCAGTGCTTGTGATTGGTCTGTTCATATTTTCTATTTCTTCCTGATTCAGTCTTGGCAGGTTGTGCATTTCTAAGAATTTGTCCATTTCTTCCAGATTGTCCATTTTATTGGCATAGAGTTGCTTGTAGTAATCTCTTATGATTTTTTTTATTTCTGCAGTGTCAGTTGTTACTTCTCCTTTTTCATTTCTAATTCTATTGATTTGAGTCTTCTCCCTTTTTTTCTTGATGAGTCTGGCTAGTGGTTTATCTATTTTGTTTATCTTCTCAAAGAACCAGCTTTTAGTTTTATTGATCTTTGCTATCGTTTCCTTCATTTCTTTTTCATTTATTTCTGATCTGATTTTTATGATTTCTTTCCTTCTGCTAGCTTTGGGGTTTTTTTGTTCTTCTTTCTCTAATTGCTTGAGGTGCAAGGTTAGGTTGTTTATTCGAGATGTTTCCTGCTTCTTAAGGTGGGCTTGTATTGCTATAAACTTCCCCCTTAGAACTGCTTTTGCTGCATCCCATAGGTTTTGGGTCGTTGTGTCTCCATTGTCATTTGTTTCTAGGTATTTTTTTATTTCCTCTTTGATTTCTTCAGTGATCACTTCATTATTAAGTAGTGTATTGTTTAGCTTCCATGTGTTTGTATTTTTTACAGATCTTTTCCTGTAATTGATATCTAGTCTCATGGCGTTGTGGTCAGAAAAGATACTTGATACAATTTTAATTTTCTTAAATTTACCAAGGCTTGATTTGTGACCCAAGATATGATCTATCCTGGAGAATGTTCCATGAGCACTTGAGAAGAATGTGTATTCTGTTGTTTTTGGATGGAGTGTCCTATAAATATCAATTAAGTCCATCTTGTTCAATGTATCATTTAAAGCTTGTGTTTCCTTATTTATTTTCATTTTGGATGATCTGTCCATGGGTGAAAGTGGGGTGTTAAAGTCCCCTACTATGAATGTGTTACTGTCAATCTCCCCTTTTATGGCTGTTAGTATTTGCCTTATGTATTGAGGTGCTCCTATGTTGGGTGCATAAATATTTACAATTGTTATATCTTCTTCTTGGATCGATCCCTTTATCATTATGTAGTGTCCTTCTTTGTCTCTTGTAATAGTCCTTATTTTAAAGTCTATTTTGTCTGATATGAGAATTGCTACTCCAGCTTTCTTTTGGTTTCCATTTGCATGGAATATCTTTTTCCATCCCCTTATTTTCAGTCTGTATGTGTCTCTAGGTCTGAAGTGGGTCTCTTGTAGACAGCATATATAAGGGTCTTGTTTTTGTATCCATTCAGCCAATCTGTGTCTTTTGGTGGGAGCATTTAGTCCATTTACATTTAAGGTAATTATCGATATGTATGTTCCTATTCCCATTTTCTATATTGTTTTGGGTTCGTTATTATAGGTCTTTTCCTTCTCTTGTGTTCCTTGTCTAGAGAAGTTCCTTTAGCATTTGCTGTAAAGCTGGTTTGGTGGTGCTAAACTCTCTCAGCTTTTGCTTGTCTGTAAAGGTTTTAATTTCTCCATCAAATCTGAATGAGATCCTTGCTGGGTAGAGTAGCCTTGGTTGCAGGTTTTTCTCCTTCATCACTTTCAGTATGTCCTGCCACTCCCTTCTGGCTTGTAGGGTTTCTGCTGAGAGATCAGCTGTTAACCTTATGGGGATTCCCTTGTGTGTTATTTGCTGTTTTTCCCTTGCTGCTTTTAATATGCTTTCTTTGTATTTAATTTTTGACAGTTTGATTAATATGTGTCTTGGCGTATTTCTCCTTGTATTTATCCTGTATGGGACTCTCTGTGCTTCCTGGACTTGATTAACTATTTCCTTTCCCATATTAGGGAAGTTTTCAACTATAATCTCTTCAAATATTTTCTCAGTCCCTTTCTTTTTCTCTTCTTCTTCTGGAACCCCTATAATTCGAATGTTGGTGCGTTTAATGTTGTCCCAGAGGTCTCTGAGACTGTCCTCAGTTCTTTTCATTCTTTTTTCTTTATTCTGCTCTGCAGTAGTTATTTCCACTATGTTATCTTCCAGGTCACTTATCCGTTCTTCTGCCTCAGTTATTCTGTTATTGATCCCATCTAGAGTACTTTTAATTTCATTTATTGCGTTGTTCATCATTGCTTGTTTCATCTTTATTTCTTCTAGGTCCTTGTTAACTGCTTCTTGCATTTTGTCCATTCTACTTCCAAGATTTTGGATCATCCTTACTATCATTATTCTGAATTCTTTTTCAGGTAGACTGCCTATTTCCTCTTCATATGTTAGGTCTGGTGCATTTTTATCTTGCTCCTTCATCTGCTGTGTGTTTTTCTGTCTTCTCATTTTGCTTATCTTACTGTGTTTGGGGGTCTCCTTTTTGCAGGCTGCACGTTCGTAGTTCCCGTTGTTTTTGATGTCTGTCTCCAGTGGCTAAGGTTGTTTCAGTGGGTTGTGTAGGCTTCCTGGTGGAGGGGACTAGTGCCTGTGTTGTGGTGGATGAGGCTGGATCTTGTCTCTCTAGTGGTCAGGTTCACGTCTGGTGGTGTGTTTTGGGGTGTCTGTGGCCTTATTATGATTTTAGGCAGCCTCTCTGCTAATGGGTGGGGTTGTGTTCCTGTTTTGCTAGTTGTTTGGCATAGGTTGTCTAGCACTGTGGCTTGCTGGTCGTTGAGTGAAGCTGGGTGCTGGTGTTAAGATGGAGGTCACTGGGAGATTTCCACCGTTTAATATTATGTGGAGCTGGGAGGTCTCTTGTTGACCAGTGTCCTGAAGTTGGCTCTCCTACCTCAGAGGCAGAGCCCTGACTCCTGGCTGGAGCACCAAGAGCCTTTCATCCACACGGCTCAGAATAAAAGGGAGAAAAAGTAGAGAGAATTAGTAGAAGTATGAGGAAAGAAAGAAGGAAAGGAGGAAAGGAAGGAAGGAAGAAAGAACCAAAGAAGGAAAGAAAGGAGGGAGGGAGGGAGGAAGGAAGGAAGGAAGGAGGGAAAGAAGGAAAAAAGACAGAAAGAAAGAAGATACAGTAAAAATAAAATAAAGTATAATATAGTTATTGAATTAAAAAATATTTAGAAAAAAAAAAAAAAAAGAGGGACGGATAGAACCTTAGGACAAATGTTGGAAGCAAAGCTATACAGAGAAAATCTTATACAGAAGCATACACATACACCTTCACAAAAAGAGGTAAAGGGGGAAAAATCATAAATCTTGCTCTCAGAGACCACCTCCTCAATTTGGGGTGATTCGTTGTCTAAAGGAGGGAAGGACGGAAAGAAAGAAAGAAAGAAAGAAGGAACGACGGTAAAGTATAATAAAGTTATTACAATTAAAATTAATTATTGAGAAAAAAAATTTTTTTTTAAAAAACCATGGACGGATAGAGCCCTAGGACAAATGGTGGAAGCAAGAGTATACAGACAAGATGTCACACATAAGCATACACGTACACATTCACAAAAAGAGGAAAAGGGAAAAAAATCATAGATCTCGCTCCTAAATTCCACCTCTTCAATTTGGGATCATTCCTTGTCTATTCAGGTATTCCACAGATGCAGGGTATATCAAGTTGATTGTGGAGCTTTAATCCTCTGCTTCTGAGGCTGCTGGGAAAGATTTCCCTTTCTCTTCTTTGTTCCCACAGCTCACAGGAGCTCAGCTTTGGATTTGGCCCTGCCTCTGCGTGTAGGTCGCTGGAGGGCTTCTGTTTTTTGCTCAGACAGGACGGGGTTAAAGGAGCCGCTGATTCGGGGGCTCAGGCTCACTCAGGCCGGGGGTGAGGGGGGGGAAGGAGGGGCACTGCGTGCGGGGCGGGCCTGCGGCGTCAGAGGCGGCGTGACGTTGCGGCAGAGGCCGGCGTGACGTTGCACCAGCCTGAGGCCCGCCGTGCGTTCTCCCGGGGAAGTTGTCCCTGGTTCCCGGGAACCTGGCAGTGGCGGGCTGCACAGGCTCCGCAGAAGAGGGGTGTGGAGAGTGACCTGTGCTCGCACACAGGCCCCTTGGTGGCGGCAGCAGCAGCCTTAGCGTCTCCCGCCCGTCTCTGGGGTCCGCGCTTTTAGCCGCGGCTCGCGCCCGTCTCTGGGGTTCCCGCTTTTTGCCGCGGCTCGCGCCCGTCTCTGGGGTTCGCGCTTTTAGCCGCGGCTCGCGCCCGTCTCTGGAGTTCCTTTAAGCAGCGCTCTTAAACCCCTCTCCTCGCGCACCAGGAAACAAAGAGGGAAGAAAAAGTCTCTTGCCTCTTCGGCAGGTGCAGGCTTTTCCCCGAACTCCCTCCCGGCTAGTCGTGGTGCACTAACCCCTTCAGGCTATGTTCAAGCCGCCAACCCCAGTCCTCTCCCTGCGCTCCGTCCAAAACCGAAACCCGAGCTTCAGCTCGCAGCCCCGCCCGCCCGGGCGGGTGAGCAGACAAGCCTCTCGGGCTGGTGAGTGCCGGTCGGCACCGATCCTCTGTGCGGGAATCTCCCCGCTTTGCCCTCCGCACCCGTCGCTGTGCACTACTCCTCGGTCCCGAAGCCCCCCCTCCGCCTCCCGCAGTCTCCGCCCGCGGAGGGGCTTCCTAGTGTGTGGAAACTTTTCCTCCTTCACAGCTCCCTCCCACTGGCGCAGGTGCCGTCCTTATTCTTTTGTCTCTGTTTTTTCTTTTTTTCTTTTGCCCTACCCAGGTACGTGGGGAGTTTCTTGCCTTTTGGGAGGTCTGAGGTCTTCTGCCAGCCTTCAGTAGGTGTTCTGTAGGAGTTGTTCCACGTGTAGATGTATTTCTGGTGTATCCGTGGGGAGGAAGGCGATCTCCGCGTCTTACTCTTCCGCCATCTTCAAGGTCCCCCCTCACACCTACTTCGACATTTGTGCTTTTTAAACCAATAGGCTTTAGTATGCAATGTGTGTTTCAGTCCATACAACTACTGAGCCACAACTTTCACATTAGAAGGTTATTTGTTTAGAATACCTTCAGTAATTTAGTGGAAGTAATAGCATGCTGTGTGAGCATTTAGATATATTTTTAGACTTTAATTTAAGCAACAAGAATGATCTTGAACTTTCGAAAATGCAGGTTCTTTGTGTAAATGCCCCGAACCAGATGATAGAACAGATGAGAGAGAGAGAGAGAGAAAGAGAGAGAGAGAGAAGCACAAAGCTGAGAATAGTAGAAGGGAAAACCCTAAATAATAATAGACTATCTTTGTATTTCATTTAAAAATGAGTTACCTATTTCTCTCATTTCTTGTTGAGGTTTATACTTAAGAACCTTTAACCTATTTTGTGTCTACTAATCTATCTGGCATTTGGGTTTTTTATAACCAAAATAAGAGAACCTTAACATGAGACCAGTATTTTACATTTATAATAGGGTTCTTGAGCAAACACAAAAAAATTTAAAACAGAGCAAAACATTACGTATGCCATTTGATACAGGTGCCAATACCTCTGTTGAATTAAATAATTTCGTAGACTGAGTTGACAGTTTCTGCTATGTATAAATATATTCCAAAAGGAAGGCTCAAAATATGTGGCATTTTTTATGTCATGAGGAGTTTACACTTTTTTATTGAAAAACTGCATCTTAAATTCTCTTCACATCTTGTTCTTACTTGTTTCCATTCATTGTTTTTAAATCTGGTTCTTCCTTTGAGAAAGTTTTGCCCATTTTCAGGAAGGAAAAATAATGAGGTCCTCAGTTCCTGTCAAATAACCCACAAAATTTGATCATTTACCCTGAAAAAATCACTGTTAACTCCCTCTCAGATGTGCAGAGCCTCAACCTCTGCCTGTCTGTCTAGATATATCTCAGGTGATTATTGCTCTTAGTAAGTAAGCACTCATGCACAGTGTACACTGATCCACTGTTGTGGCCCACATTTAATCTTTAGCACAGGAAAAGAGATGGAGAAAGCCGTTGCTTTCACTCATCATCCGTCCAGGAGATAGCAAGGCTTGAATAAAACCATTTATGGCAGCAGGGCCATGCTTTGGGATCAGTGTTCAAGCATGCATCTTCACCTGCCTGCTCTCTTTCAACAATACTGCTGGCTTCAAATATCTCTCTTCACTGTTACGCTTATTGCTTCTCTATGCTAATGGCACATCATGGCCTGCCACCAAGGTTGAGGTGGTCATAATCTTAGAATTTGTCTCTTTGTGTTCTGTGTGACAGTGTGCTACGTTCTTGGTGGTCAGACAGGAAGGCATGCAAGAAACGTGTGAGGGAAAGACAACTATTAACTAACTGAGGTCAACAGGAGTCAAGTTTCAGTTCACTTGATTTTGAACTTGGTAATTGCTAATCTAGACAAAGCAAAGTTTGAACCAATCCTTTCCTAAGTGTGTGACAGGTGGAAACATTGAAGAAATAATGGCAACTATTTAAAGGCAGGGTCAGGAGAGCTATCTTTTCAAAATATTGACCAATCATTCTTCATTAAAGTGTCTTTCACAGCAGTAAATTAGCAAATTATTTACATATAATTACTGAAAGTGACCTAAATGGTTTTCAACCAATGATGCTAGTTAGAGAGGAGTAAACTCAGCAGCCTAAGAAAAACTAGCAGTTCAATGGGGGGAGGGATAAATTAGGAGGTTGGGATTAACATATACACACTACTATATATAAAATAGATAATCAACAGAGACTTAACTACATAGTGCAGGGAACTCTACTCAGTTCTCTGTTATAACCTGTATGGGAAAAGAACCTGAAAAAGAATAGATGTATGTATATGTATAACTAAATCACTTCGCTGTACACCTGAAAGTAACACAACATTGTAAATCAACTATACTCCAATATAAAATAAAAATTTAAAAAAACCTAGCAGTTCAAGATTACTGTCCAGGAGCAGAGAAAAAGGGAGCTTATTTTATTGGGAGAATGGTGGGGGTGGGGGAGGGGAAAAAGACTGTTGGAAAGTGATATGAGGAAAAAGGAAAGAAAACAATTAAAGAAGAGACAATAAGAAGAAAAAGAACGTCAAAAGCAGAAGTATACTGCATTGGAGAGAGTTTATTGTTTTTTCAGAAAAAACAATAACAACAACAACAAAACAACTTTATGCTAAAAATGTATGTAACAGCCCCCTCAAAAAGCATTGAGAGTGGCTTTTTCATTGGTGTTCTGTAAACGTTTAACCACTGGGTCTGTAGGAAAACATTGACTTGCGTTGTAAGCCAGTTACCATGGTGAAAATACTCCGAGTGTGGTCGGTTTCAAGCTACCAAGTTATGTCATCACTGAGCATAAAGGGAGAAGACCTGCAGTCAGTTGACTCTCTCACCAATTGAGCTGGTGTCAGTTGGCTCTAGCATATCACTGTTTTTACTTGAATTTCAAATATTCCTTCGCTTATTTAAAAATAGATATAAATGGTCTAAATGCATCTTAGAAATGTTTGACTCCAAACTATATGTTTCTTTTATAACAGCCACTGAGTCAGAATTAAGCTCACTTTATTTTCAAAGTGACTCTATGGTTACACATGTGAGGTTTGAAGACTGAGGGCAAAAGTTGAGTACCTGGCTGCCACACTTTCTAGCCATGTGACTCTGGGCACATCGTTGAATGTTTATCAGTTCCCTGTCTTCAAGACTGAGATGATGACAAGGCTGGCATGAAGATTAAATCATTGATAATGGAAATGCACTTCGAATAGTGCCTAGCATATTGTGAATACTCAGTGAAGATTTGCTGTATTTTTCATATATTTACTGCTGGCTTAGTGATGGTTGAGGGAGGAGATAACACAGAAGGGCACTATTAAAATGGATGTTGATGCAAGGGCAATTGGAGCAGGAATGGAAGATAAAATATTTTCCATCTCAGAGGTCTAACTACCTAAGAGGGCTTCAGTATTATATTTGGTATATAGTATATATTATTATACTTAATATTCAAAACAAGTTAGTGTTTTCTATGTTTTTTTCCCCTTATGGAGCATAAATTTATCACAGTCTGTCTTTTTGTGTCCCATTTTGGGAGCTGACAATGGTATTCGATATGTCTGTTCTAGATCACCATCTGTTATATCTTATGTACAGCTCTTAAGATTTTTAAGCAGAACTTTACAAAAAATGTTTTAAGACATGATACTGATAAGGTTTATATTATTTAATTTTTCCATACTTTTTTTTCTCATTGAGGCATTAGTCTCTCCTTCTGCTCCTCCATTTTGACCATGAACAAATGCAGCAGACTTGAGTTACTGTAATCATCCTATTGTCACAAATTCCCCTACAAATGCTGGCAATTGCTCCAAGGGATGCTTTCATTTTGTACAGTGAGTGCCTAGTGCTCTAATCGCAGTACAGAATGTTAAGCTATGTAGATGATTTTAAGGTAAGTAAGATGCCCTAGTTACCTGACCCTTAATTAGCTTAGAAACAAGTAAGGGGGATTGATATTTATGCAAAAAATAAAAAGAAATAAATATAAGGAAAGGAGGAGGAAAATGATGGCCATAGGTTGCCTGGAAAAATAGCCAGCTTCTACAGTTCCAAATTGGAAGTTGTGTTTCCTTTAAGTCTCATCATAAACTTGTTTGAAAACAAATGACTCCTCTGAAACCAGGGATGGTGGTGAGCTTAGCTAGAAGAAGGATCTTTTTAAAATTGCGACAAAAAGAATAAAATACCTAGGAATAAACCTACCTAAGGGGACAAAAGACCTGTATGCAGAAAACTATAAGACACTGATGAAAGAAACTAAAGATGATACAAACAGATGGAGAGGTATACCATGTTCTTGGATTGGAAGAATCAACATTGTGAAAATGACTATACTACTCAAAGCAACCTACAGATTCAATGCAGTCCCTATCAAGCTACCAATGGCATTTTTCACAGAACAAGAACAAAAAATTTCACAGTTTGTATGGAAACACAAAAGACCCCGAATAGCCAAAGCAATATTGAGAACAATAAAAGGAGCTGGAGGAATCAGGCTTCCAGACTTCAGAGTATACTACAAAGCTACAGTAATCAAGACAGTATGGTACTGGCAGAAAAACAGAAATATAGATCAATGGAACAGGATAGAAAGCCCAGAGATAAACCCACGCACATATGGTCACCTTATTTTTGATAAAGCAGGCAAGAATATACAATGGAGAAAAGACAGCCTCTTCAATAAGTGGTGCTGGGAAAACTGGACAGCTACATGTAAAACAATGAAATTAGAACACTCCCTAACACCATACACAAAAATAAACTCAAAATGGATTAAAGACCAAAATGTAAGGCCAGACACTAGAAAACTCTTAGAGGAAAACATAGGAAGAACACTCTGTAACATAAATCACAGCAAGATCCTTTTTGATCCACCTCCTAGACAAGTGGAAATAAAAACAAAAATAAACAAATGAGACCTAATGAAACTTAAAAGCTTTTACACAGGAAAGGAAACCATAAACAAGATGAAAAGACAACCCTCAGAATGGGATAAAATATTTGCAAATGAAGCAACTGACAAAGGATTAATCTCCAAAATTTATAAGCAGCTCATGCAGCTCAATATCAAAAAAACAAGCAACCCAATCCAAAAATGGGCAGAAGAGCTAAATAGACATTTCTCCAAAGAAGATATACAGATTGCCAACAAACACATGAAAGGATGCTCAGCATCACTAATCATTAGAGAAATGCAAATCAGAACTACAGTGAGGTATCACCTCACACCAGTCAGAATGGCCATCATCAAAAAAAATCTAGAAACAGTAAATTCTGGAGAGGGTGTGGAGAAAAAGGAACCCTCTTGCACTGTTGGTGGGAATGTAAATTGATACAGCCACTATGGAGAACAGTATGGAGGTTCCTTAAAAAACTAAAAAGAGAACTACCATATGACCCAGCAATCCCACTACTCTGCATGTACCCTCAGAAAACCATCATTCAAAAAGAGTCATGCACCACAATGTTCATTGCAGCTCTATTTACAATAGCCAGGACATGGAAGCAACCTAAGTGTCCATCAACAGATGAATGGATAAAGAAGATATGGCACATATATACAATGGAATATTACTCAGCCATAAAAAGAAACGAAATTGAGTTATAGTGAGGTGGATGGACCTAGAGTCTGTCATACAGAATGAAGTAAGTCAGAAAGAGAAAAACAAATACCATATGCTAACACATATATATGGAATTAAGAAAAAAAAACGTTCTGAAAAACCTAGCGGCAGGACAGATATAAAGACACAGACACAGAGAATGGACTTGAGGACATGGGGACAGGGACGTTTAAGCTGGGAAGAAGTGAAAGAGTGGCATGGACATATATACACTACCAAATGTAAAATAGATAGCTAGTGGGAGGCAGCCACATAGCACAGGGAGATCAGCTCAGTGCTTTGTGACCACCTAGAGGGGTGGGATAGGGAGGGTGGGAGGGAGACACAAGAGGGAGGAGATATGGGGATATATGTATATGTACAGCTGATTCACTTTGTTATAAAGCAGAAACCAACACACCATTGTTAAGCAATTATACTCCAATAAAGATGTTAAAAAACTAAAAATAATTTTTTTAAATTAAAAGACTAAGAACCTCCAAATAAAATAAAATAAAATTAGCCTCAATGATATGATCAATGAATTTTAGAAATTCTTGTTGATGGTAAACAAGATGAGTACTATACTACACCTAGACTGCCTTCTCCCTTGCCATCATACTCTATCCTAATTTTTGATTATTTTGCAGAAGCTCCTTAGCAAGTTTCTCTTCCTCTTTGCATCTTTCAGATGTTGATTCATACAAGGCAAGGCATGTAGTAGGGCCCCCAAAATACTTTTTTGATGAATACATTGAGGATGAATCCTTAACTTTGTAACCTACTAATTTTTCTAACTGGAAAAATTAGTAATGTCTTTAGAAAAACTCTCTGAGATTGAATTAAATGACAACCTGTCAACTTTGAGCCAGGAGGAGTTAAAAGAGAAAAGTAGAAGCTAACTTGATGCTGTCTCCAGGTTAAAACCAGAAATAAAAGGCAGTTCAAAGCTTTGAGAAGAAGTTTGACTGCCTACAACACTGGCTTTTGAATTGATTTTGGAAACTACATATCGTAAGGGTATTCAGGATTAGTAAATTCTCCATATGAGTTTGCTCTTTATTGGGAAAAACTAAATTATTTGACTGCAGGGATTTTAGGCTGCAAGGTCCCAGGGAACTGAAGTCAGAATCCATGTGGGGAGAAGATGGAGGGAAGCTGTCCTAATCGCCTACCTGGAAGGACAAAGTCTAGGTGTGCTAGTGTCTGCAGAGTCCCTGGAATGTAGAACACCATAACAAATTTTAGTTTCTTCTATAGGCCAATAAGGAAAGACAGAAATAATTATCAAATGTAAGTTCTAAATAGGATAAGATATTTAAGGGCAGTTAACATTGATATCTTCCCTTATTTGATTTTAATGTTATAATTGAAATTTATGAGGACATAGTTCAGCTAGGTATGAATTCAAAGTTTCATTTTTAAAAGAGTACTTTTTTTTTTCCTTTCATTTTTGTCTAATTCACATTTAAACAAGTAGTGATATGACCCAGCAGCCTTTGTGGAAAAATAAGAATAAAATGTTGAAATTTCAGAACAAACTCCAACTGGTTCATTGACTCTGTTTCTCCATGGAAAAATCACTTAACCACCCAGTGTCAGTTTACCCATCTGTGAAATGAGAAGGATAATATTTTCTTACAGGGATGTTTTGAAAATTATTTTGCAAATGTAGTGGATGAAATTGTTGCAAGCATCACTGCTCTTTTTCCACTTTAAAGAAGCAGACAGTATTATTTATGTACCAGTTGATAGTCAAATTGTCATCTGGGATGAACTATGTGTATTTATTAGCAGTTATGTGCTTTTTATTACTTAAAGGATCCCCTACTCTCCTAGATTGCTCAGTTTATGCATTATGTCAATAACTGGGCACCTAAGCAAAGTATCTTACAAACGTTCTGAGCTTCATATTTATGAGCTGCTAATCTGATATCTTTGGTAATTACTCCTTCCTTCTGTTTTAGCTCATGTTTTCTCTGATGTGGTTTTTCACCTCACCTCACTTCACAAGATTGATAGTTCTCCATGTTTCCCTGCTAGAGGTCACCTCTGAGCTGAAGGCAAAACACATCCCATTCTGGCTCCCATTGACTTTGAAGTCAACTATCAAAGAGTTTATTCCAGACATTGCCTAACCTCAATTTAAAAACTCCACCCTAAAGATTACAGGGAGATATCCTGGGGAGTTGCCATAGTGACTCTAAGAGGTTGGCACTGAGGAGACAAAGCTACTGATAGCAGATTTTTATACTTGATAGGCTTAATTATATAACGTGGTCATGAACTTCTGTGCTTGTGTCATTTAGGTCTGGAAAGAAATTTTCCCCTTCAGGCTCTTCTCTTTCTTACGGTGCCAATCAACGGGCTTCTTGGTAATAAGATTCTTTATGCCAATAGCTCCAGCATAACCTCAGGTGGTGCTTGTAGTAATGACAGAATCATTACAAAACTAAAGAAGAAAAGGAAAATATATTTCATGGGTGTGATTAAGTTATCATAATGTTCTTGCATATGTAAATTATCCTTGACTTAATAAACTACCTTGCTTCCATAATAGTATTTTAACCTGGCTTTAGAAAGTCATTTTTTTACCCATGTTGATAATTGTTATCAGACTTTTCAGAGTTCATCTCCAGATCATCGTGCTGCAGTGAAATTTACATATTATGTTGCTGTGTGCAAGAATTTTGTTTTAACTTTAGAAGTGCTTTTACTAAGTAATGTTATTACATGAATTACTTTAATAAATTAGTATAACACTTAGGAAGATAGAATTGATTACATTCTAATGATATCCAAATTGACAATGGTCATTTATAGATACATTTTCCTTGATTTATAAAATAAATATATATTCATTGGAAAAAACATCAGGAAACTACAGAAAGGAACAAAAAAGAATATTGTCTCTATCTCCTGGGCTAGAGTAATCACTTTAAGATTTTGATGGATATTCTATAAGATGAACACTTTTTGAAGAATACTTACATTGTTTTCTCCAGCACATTTTGTATTTCTCAAAACAGCTACATCTACAAGAAACCCTGGTGAAATAGGATTCTTTTTTTATTTCTTCTATCAGAAATTGAATCTAAAGTTCTAGTATTCATATTTTATAGGCTTTATTCAGGATTATAAAAGCTACAAGGAAACTATTTTACCTGTTTCTTCTGCTGCTTTTAAAGAGTTCAATTCATCCAAAATTATTATCTTCAAAGATAACCAGGTCTAGCACCGTATAATTAATGCAAGGCCAAGGGAAATTAATGATAATCATGTTACTATTTAAATATAAATCTTCATGTGTGCCTAGGAGGAGAAGAAGCTTTTCTGGAGCATGTGAGGGAATATAAAGGAATCCTAATGGTATGTCAAATTGTCGTCTTCTGATTAAGGGTTTTCAATTATGTTTTGCCTTTTTGTAATATATAGTTTTGCTGTTGTTTGGTTGTTTTAAATTTTACTTGGAATGAGGAGTTAAGTCCATATAGCTCTTGGGAAGTTAATCATTTTAGAACTTTCTTTTAATCAACCTTTTCTTTAATCCCCTTTTAGGCAGCCAAGGACAGTTTCCACTCACACAGAACGTAACAGTTGTTGAAGGTGGAACTGCAATTTTGACCTGCAGGGTTGATCAAAATGATAACACCTCCCTCCAGTGGTCAAATCCAGCTCAACAGACTCTGTACTTTGATGACAAGAAAGGTGAATACATTTTCTTTTAAATGTTTTAATCATATTCTAAAATATCCTAATTATAATGAATTTATTTTTCTGAGATGATTCAAATTATTCCTTTTGATTACCAAACTGCTGCTGCTTGTATTTAAACATGTTAAATATTAAATACTTTAGTTTGTAAGTCATAAACACTAAAGATAACCTGTGTCAACTTTTTAATAAAATAAACAGTTCTAATTCTGTTTCAAAAATAGTTTTATGCCTTCTCTTAACAATTATCTTCTCTCAAGATATCACATGATTTTGTTTTCTTGTAGATGCCTTTCGTATAGATTGAATATTTTTTCCCTCACTCCTGGCAATAGGATATATTATTTTTATTACTCTTAGTTAAAATATTTAGAAGACATTTTATGATTTTGGAAAGTTCTGTGCTTTCTCATGAATTCAGTTTGAAAGTAAGACTTACAGAAATGATTCCAATAATAAGTTTAAGTTACTCCATGTTTCCAAAATAAACTGAAATTAAGTAAGAAGCTGTATTTACAAGTTGAGTTGGACTTCAGTGATTAACTGGGCTTTCTAATTGGATGATAGATTTTGATTAAACATTTTTAGAGAACTAAGGCAATTTATGTTATATAATTCAAGCAAACAACTAAAAATGTATACTGAATTTCTAAGCCGTCATCCATTGTTATAAACATTGGGAGAAAATGAGTTCATAAACTGTAGTGAAAATATGGAGCTGTTGCTTTAGGTAAGTTTAAATTATATAGGATATAAATATCTGTATAATAGCTATTCAGCATGGTCTTAATCCTGTGGCCTAATTAGTTGACACATAAACTTAACTATGACAGAGGGTTAGGAATGCTAGCATTTGTTGTTCTGGCTAGCTCCCTCCCTCCTTCGCTTCCTTCCTTCCTTCTCATTCCTCTATGTCGGTACAAAAATTAAAGCTCAGGGATACAGAACTCTGGTGAGAACTGACTTGCTAAACCCAAAGCTTCTCAACCTCGGCTGTATTTTACAATCATTTAAGATGCAATTCAAACACTGTGATACTGCATATGCCTGAAAGATTCTGTTTGGAAAGCTCCTGAGAACAGCTGGGAGCATAATGTGAGATAGAAATAAGAACAGAGCTATGGATAAAGCTGTTAACAGTAGCAGCCACCTGTAGAAGCTGGTGCAATCAGTGACACAGACAACCCTTTCGTTTTCTCTATTGTCCTCCTGAGCAGTTGTCACTTGCACAACACGTACGGGTTACTCTAGTCATGCTAACTCACGCTAAGCTTCTGCACTTAGACTCTGGCACAATTTAGCACGTTTGTTTGCTCGAGATAAGCCTTAGGATTGAGGAGGGCTAGGCAGGTAAATGCAGACAAAAAGACAGTATGGGAAAATCGTGATATGAAATCTTTAAAAAAAATGCTTTTATTTTCAAACCCTTGCATTTGAGGGACATCACTGTCAAGGATCCCTTCCACTACATGACAAGGAACCAAACCAGGGACTTGTGAAGGAACAAACATGTTAGTTTGCCATTTATGAAAGGTTTCTTTATTCAATGCTTTTCGTTATTCTGTTTCAACTGATTATTAGAACCACAATAGAATTAGAAAAAGTCTAATATCAAAAATAGAAAGCTGTTATACTATACACACACAAACACACACAAACACAGACTAGCTTTTTACAGCCTAACTCTAACCTGTTAAGGCAATAAGGAAAGAAAAAATGAAATAAAGCAAATGCATGCTTCAACAATTCATATGATCAGATGTATCTAGTATTTTGTAGCAGTGTAAAGATACAGGGATATTGCTAAATATCCCAGATATAACATGATGGGTTTTTCTCACCATGATTATCCTTCAGAAAAGAGGGGCTTTCTGGAAACAAATTCTTTACAAATCTAGTATTTTATTTGAAAATAAAAGCATTTTATTTTAAGGATTTCATATCACAATTTTCCCCATACTGTCTTTTTGTCTGCATTTACCTGCCTAGCCCTCCTCAATCTTAAGGCTTATCTCGAGCAAACAAATGTGCTAAATTGTGCCAGAGCCTAAGTGCAGAAACTAAGTGTGAGTTAACATCACTAGAGTAACTCTTGTGTGTTGTGCAAGTTGACAACTGCTCAGGAGAACAATAGAGAAAACGAAAGGGTTGTCTGTGTCACTGATTGCACCAGCTTCTACAGGTGGCTGCTACTGTTAACAGCTTTATCCAAGCTCTGTTCTTATTTCTATCTCACATTGTGTTGCCAGTTGATCTCAGGAGCTTTCCAAACAGAATCTTTCAGGCATATGCAGTATCACAGTGTTTGAATTGCATCTTAAATGATTGTAAAATACAGCCGAGGTTGAGAAGCTTTGGGTTTAGCAAGTCAGTTCTCACCAGAGCTCTGTACCCCTGAACTTTAATTTTTGTACCGACATAGAGTAATGAGAAGGAAGGAAGGAGGGAGGGAGGGAAGGAGGGAGCGAGCTAGCTAGAACAACAAAACAGGTGCTTCTCATTGATATTACTGTTGCCACTAGGAGTCCCAAAAGGCATTCTGAGTAGCCTTTCATGCTCTCTGGAGACCCAGGTCTCTGAGGGTTCTAGCTGTAAGGGCTGAACAAGTATCTCAGGATGGTGGCCATTGGTTCAACTAGAACTGGAAAAGCCTTTGTTGTTTACTTGGAACAAAAGAAAAGCATGCTGTGAGTAGGCAGTTGATGATCAGCTAAAGGAGACTTAAGCGGAACCCCTTTTCTTAGGAGTTTCTCTCAAGGAGGTTAAACGTGAATATTCAGGAATTTCTTCACAAGGGAGATAGGTGTCTGGGGGTAATTGGCTAAAGTGAAGCTAATATTGTAATATTTTTTATTCAGGTGAAATAAAGAGGAGGGCAGTGAATTCAGGCTTTTGCTACCTTGAGCACATCTAATGTGATCAGTAGCTTTCTCCATTTACAACTGGAGAAATTGAGAGTCAAACACTCAAGGAAAATTTGTCCACAGATGTTCAGCGAATGACTAGTAATGAAGGGATTGGAATCCAGGTTGGCCTATGTTAGTTTTAACTAGAATGCCCCTGAGAACAAAGGTGTCCGGGCACCAGGTCACTTTAAATATAACCCAAGTGGCGTCTGCCTTTGATCTTGGCAGCTGCCTTTTAGTTAAAGAGCATCAGTTATTTTCAAACTGTTGAAGGTGTATATACAGTAAGACAGAGGGATACATTATAGTCAGCACTGCCCAATAGAACTTTCTGTGATGATGGCAATGTTCTATATCTGCAAAACAGTTCTGTAGCCAGCAGTCATGTGTGGATACTTAAGTTAATTTTAAAATAATTAAAAATTTGTTATTTTAGTCACACTATCCATATTTCAAGTACTCAAAAGCCATGTGTGGTTACTGTTTTGGAAAGCACAGTTCTAGATGATGCCTCACTCTTTAGATGCCAAAATAGACCTTGTCCAATTCCAGCCTTGGCTGTAGAATATGCATTTTCCAATGGAGAAAACCCCAAGTCATCATTAAAATGTATCAAATATTCAATAAATGAAATTTTACTGTTTAAATTTCACAGATTTAATGGTGACATTGTAGCCTAGGAGACAGGGAGTCAGATCTGACTTCTAATTCTGCTTCTGACACCAACTGGCAGAGAAATAAAAGGGGCTCATCAATATCCCACCAAATCAGATGTTCTAGTCTTTGGATCAGAATTGCATTTTTAACAATTTCTCTATCTACTTTGTTGTTTGCACCTGAAAACCAGAAATCATTAATCTATGAAGTAGATATTGAATTACAGCTCCATTTCATTTCTGCATAGTTTTTGTATGAAGACTTCTTCTATAACACTTAAGAAACTGCAAATCTAAATAGAAAATAAAAATCAAGAGGAAGATTTACAGGTTCTTATGGGTCAGAGGGACCTAGAGCAAATGTAGCCACTTGTTATGGCCCTCTTCTCTTTCTTTTTACACAGATTTTACCGTATCTGTTATAACTAGTAGGTAAGCCCTTGGGATAGAGTGGGTATAGGGAGACAGGGAGAGTAGGGAGTCGAGTTCACTGAAACACCACATGAATGCTGTGTGGTATTTGGCAATAGAAGTTTTAAAAAAATCAATTAGGTCATTGTGTTTGTTTCTCTGCCGGTGTGGGAAAAAACAATTGAAGTAGTACAATCTGATCACTTAATGCTCAGGAAAGAACACTTCAATTCCTTCCTATTATTGACAGAAAATACTTTGTACAAACATCTCCAGGAGTGCATAGTATATGCATTTAACAGACGTATCTCTGTGTGCTTTTATGTGTTTTTGTATAAAAATGTAAAATACATAATGTTTTGTGATGCTACTACTTTATAGTAGTTTTGCTCTTTTGCATTATGCTTCAATGATTCTCAAGAATTTCTTGAAGGAAATTTTATTCCTGAAGGAACGAAAATAAAATTTTATTAAGGGCATAGCCAAAAAAAAAAAAAAAAAAAACCACTGGTGTTAATTATCCAATTATTCTGCTGATAATTTTACATTAATACCGGGGATGATGGGAGAGGAGGAACATGAATAATGTGTCCTAGGACAAGCAGTGATAAAGAGAAGAAAAATGAGAAACTTGAAATGGAGGTACAAGTTCTCTTGGCTTCATTCCAGCCAGTGCCACCTGTCAGTTTCTTTCTCCACAACTAGTCTCAATCAATGTGACAGTCTTTAAAATAGTGAAGATTAACTCAGTAAAGAAGGTGTTAAAGTGGTCAATATTATCCTTCTTTCTGCTTTCTTAAAAAAATAAATCATGTATAGGTTACACTAAAGATGTGAAATAAGTGATGACAACTTACTCCATACTCTATAATTTTTAAATAACTTCAACACGGTTACCTTTTCTCATTGTGATTCACAACAACCCTGTATGGTCGGTATTCCCATTTTGTATATGAAGAAACCGAGGTTTGCAAGTTTGAATGACTTGAGTAGTAAGTGACAAAATGATGATGAGACCCAAGTTTTCTTAAGACAAGCCTAATTCACTTCATGCTATACCATTCTGATAAGGACTTCATTTTATTGCTTTTTGGATTTTTATTTTTTTTTACATTTCTTGTGGAAAGTATCACTTCTTTTCGGTCTTTACTCCAAAGTTGCCATCTCAATGATAGATCTCCTGAACACATCTCATATTTTAATAATTTCATTTTTATTGTAATAACAGATTTGCTAGCAAATGCATCCCTATTAAATGAGTAGGAATCAGGTTCCCATTAGGAAATAAATGATACACTCGAGTTAATGAAGTATGAACACACTATTTACAGGTGTACAGGCATAATTAAGGAAACATGTCAAGATGATGCAGCACCCAGGAGCTAGCAGCAGTGGGAAACCATCCTTGCCTCTGAAAGGGTGACAGAAGGAACTAAAGCTAAGTTTTGGAAGAAGACTTCTGGTTAGAAGCTGAGACTGGTTAGGAAGAAGGATGTGTGGAAATATGTAAATTGACTTCTTTTTCCTCTTACCTTTTGATCTCTTATCAATGACTTCCATGGGCTGAGCCCAGATGGAAACCATAGGTCAAGGAATCCTAGGTAGTTTAGTCTCCCAGGGAAAATAGCAGGGAAGATAATGGATCTGGAATGATAAGCAGAAAGTAACCAGCACAACTTACCAAGCATAAATAGATATTTCTCCCTGTCTAATTTTCAGTAAAGATAATTTCTGTCAAAAAACCTTGTGTCACTCTATGTTCACAACTACCTTCCATTGAATTGCTTCTTTTTGGGAGAAATAAGTTGCAACAATGCAGCACTTTTCCAAAACAGATTACTTTTTTTCAATGTTATATTCCTCAAATTTAACATACATGTTAAACTGTGTGCTATTAGAGTTCTTAAAGAAATAACTTGCTTTTACTTAATCTGCTAATGATAAAGCCATTATTATAAATTCTTACTAAGCATAAGCAAAATTTTCAGTTGTACATTATATGATTACTACCTTTATCTCTTTATGCTAGTTTAAAGTCCAGCACCTTTAGGAAAAACATAAAGATAATCATGTACACTATAAACTGTACTCATTATGTGGTATCTATAACAGTGTCAGGATTTGGAACTTTGACATTCAAAGCTACAAATATGTGTCTGAACATGATCAGCAAATTTTAGTGTTTGAACATTTTAGAATTCAGCATTACTTGCATACTTGATATTATATTTTAGAGAGGCTAGGTTTCACTAATATTACTACTTTTTACAATATTTTTTTGTATTTTTTTGGCCGTGCTGCGCAGCTTGTGGGATCTTAGTCCCCGGACCAGGGATTGAACTCACTCCCTCGGCAGTGAAAGTGCAGAGTCCTAACCACTGGACCGCCAGGGAATTCCCTGTAGTGTTGTAATTTAAAAATAAAAACAAAGGGCTCCCCTGGTGGCGCAGTGGTTGAGAGTCCGCCTGCCGATGCAGGGGACACGGGTTTGTGCCAGGTCCGGGAAGATCCCACATGCCGCGGAGTGGCTGGGCCCGTGAGCCATGACCACTGAGCCTGCGCGTCCGGAGCCTGTGCTCCACAACGGGAGAGGCCACAACAGTGAGAGGCCCACGTACCGCAAAAATAAAACAAAAATTAAAAATAAAAACAAAATTTATTGCAAATAAATCAAATACCTCTGTGAAAATGACCAAATTCTTGAATTAAGTCCTTTTAGTTATTGCACATTGCCGTTCACTAGCGTTTTTTTTTTTTAAGCAAAACTCCATATAGAGAAAAGTTATTTCTATAACATGGAGCTATTTTATTCTACTTTCTGATCATTAACTTATATATTTATTCAGTCTTTCATTCAGTAAATATTTGGTGACCATTTACTGTGTGATAGACACTGCACTAGGTGGTTTGCAGTTATTGTAGCTCATTGATTTTTGAAGAGTCTATTCTGTGTTCAGTAGAGCTACTTGAAAGACAGCTTGTCCTGATTAAAATTTGATTTCTTTTATCTTCCAATCATATATGTCTCTGGATACATATTTTATAAATATGTTTGTATGTTGGTAAGACATACAGAGTCAACACATAATCAGCAATTATTTCAATGATTTTAAGCCATCTGGAGAATACCACATTTTATGGTCATGGCAGTAGAAGTGAGATGATGGCTAGAGTCAGACTGGGTGGATGGTCAACACCATTGTGCCACCTATTTCCATCTCCCAAAACAATAAAAAAAAAAAAAAGTAAGCAATGACCAAACAGCTTCTGGGTAATTGCCTTGATATCTTTTGTGATACTTCATATCCTCAGTTTTGGGAATTAATAGTCATTAAAGATAACAGGCATCACTAAGTAAATGTTCTTAATATATAAATATCTAAGCATATTTGATATTTAAAAGATTTCCAAGTCACAATTTCAGTTCAATTCTGTGAATATTAGTGAAATATTGCTATGTCCCAGGAATTATGCTGGGCATTGGGGCCCCTAAAATAAATAAAACATGAATTTTGCCCTTAAGTGGCAAGTTATCATATATCATCTATACATTGGAATGGTGGAGGGTATAGAGGAACAGTATTGGATCAGGCATTTTACAGGTAGATAAATGTAATTCTACTTGTTGCATAATAAGCCTCATTGTAGAGGATACAACATGCCCAAATAATTGATAAAAATATCCTACATGAGTCTAGGAAAAACCGTGACTTGAAAATATACATGACCATAAAGCAGAAACTAACACACCATTGTAAAGCAATTATATTCCAATAAAGATGTTAAAAAAAAAAAAGAAAATATACATGACCGAAAACATACCTTTTTTGATAAAATTATTTTTTAAAGAAAAAATTGTAAATAAACTATTATGTGCTATTTGTCTAATATATGAAGTAACAGTGTACTGTACAGGGACCTGATTTTCTTGTGACATACGGATATGGTCTCTATGTTGAATAACCTTTTAATCAGGATCAGCAGAGACACCATGGAGAATTTAAGATATTCTAACATTTTTTAAGTAAGTTTCAAAATAGCATTAGCATTATAGGTCCTTAGTAAGTATAAGAAAATCTTAACAGTATCAAAAAATACTGTCTATAATGTATAAGTTTAATTCTATTTAAAATTACATAATTTTGATTCATACCAATATAATTCTATTTTAGATAAAACAGTGTTTAAAGTTTTACTATTTAATTTTTTAGTGCGTTTTTCCCATTTTGTATTTTTTTAAAATATTTTACAGCAGACTTTGAGAGAGTCATATCCCCCTATGGTGAATTTATATTGTAGAAATGGTGCTACTTTTTTTGTTTGAGGCTAATGAAAACTTAGCCCTAGAACACTGACATAAATGTCATTCTACTCCAAAACTTAGAGTCCACTGCATTTCTCTGTTCTAGTTTTAAATTCCCAGGAGAGAGAAATGAATTGTTTCAGCTTATACTAGATGCCTCTACTGTGCTTTAAGGTATGACTAGAGGTGTGTGGCCATTGAGTCCAGCAATCACTGTAATTTACATCCTCTACATTCGACGAAGGCCCCACTCAATAGGCTCAAATATAGAATCTAGGCAGAATATTCTTCTGTCTTGATAGAATATGTTTTATGAAAATAATTATAGCATTAAGTACAAAATGAATAAGAAACCTCATTTAAATATTGTTACTTGGGTACCCCTAATAAGTGCAGCCTCTCTTTAATCCCAAGGAGCTTTTTTTATAAGTAACTTGGAAATATTGGTCTAAGTACCAAAAAAGGAGGAATAAAAACACATATGATCATTCATGAATGGTAATACTAATTAAAATACTATTAAACTATTAATTTATTATGGTTAAAAATTTAATGAGTATGATCTTTTCAATTCACTTGGCTTTCTTCAATTATTTTAGTTATTTCCTATATTTATAAATACTGAGTGTTTCTCTTCCTCCATGCCTCTTCAGGTGACATTTCTCCACTATTCAGACAAAATAATACAATTTAGAAATACCTTTTCCTGAATAAATATTTTTAATGTTTTGTTTTATATTGTGTGAGCATGAAGAGTTATAACTTAAAGTACTCTGCTTTCCTTAATTTATTATTTCTTTAGCCCCAGCAGGCTCTTGTGACTGATCCTTGGAAACAGCAGTAAATGAGCATTTTGTAGCACTGTGAAATGTAGGAGGCAGTGTTATTTTAGTACTGAAGTGTGGGTGTTTGTAAGAATTAAGTCTTCTGGTTTTATGACTATTTATGTTGAGACTAGTAGGTGGACTCAAGTACAAATGGGAAATGGGGTAGGGGGAATGCTGAGTGATTGGTCTGTAATATTCATTTTAACATTTTAGAAAGAATGGTTGTAGTTTAGAAAGAAGGATAGTAGTATGAATACAGATGTAACATGTTGTGTTTGGACTCTCAAAACCCTTTCATATATGTATAGCCCACCTGTTTTTTAATGCTGAAAATTGCATGGTGTGAGATTGAATGGGCTATTTCCTAAATCTTGAATTATGATAAAAATATCTTCTAGGGACCAGTAACTGTGTTCTCCTATGGAGATGATAATTGGTTATTAGTTGCTTATTTCTTTGTAACTTAAAATCCTACCTCCTAAACACTTGCAAACATTATAGATGGGTTGGTTGGTTGAGGTTTACAGGCTTGCTAGTCAGGGCAGCTACATTTGGATCCCAGTTTCACTATGGATTTGTATGTGGTCTTGAAACAACCTTGACCAATTACATAAACCAATCTCAGTTCCAGCTTGTAGGCCTCTTGAGGCCAATGGGTTGTAAAGGGCTACCTGCTGCTGTGTCCAGGTGTACAGGCTGAAACTCTTCTCAGAGTTTGTTTTGTGTTTTTTGAAATGTTTGAAAATTGATACTGCAACATCAAACAAAATAAAAAGAAAAACAAAGGTCTGCCATTGAAGTCTTAAGCAGTTTCTATCTAACAGGAAGTTGACATCTTTAATACTACCTTTAGCCTGAAAGTGGCTGTGAATGGGTGAATACCTGAAATAGACCGTTTAGTTACTGGAACATAAAGCAGAGACCCTGTATTTAAATGGTAATATTTAGCTTCACCATTTCCTAGGTGCTGTAACTATGTTGAAGGTGAAATGCAATGAAGGTTTCTAATTTGGAGGCTGAGTTGCTACCCTCAAGGCTTTGGGGAAAAGAACGCGAGTTAGGATGAGAGAATTTAGGAGGAAAAATAAAGTTCGCTCCCTGCCCTTCTTGCCTCACTTCTGTTTAAATTTTTTTTTTATTGAAGTATAGTTGATTTGCAATATTATATTAGTTTCAGGTATACAGCATAGTGATTGAATATTTTTATAGATTATACTCCATTTAAAGTTATAAAATATTGGCTATATTCCCTGTACTGTACAATATGTCCTTGTAGCTTATTTATTTTACACATAATAGTTTGTGCCTCTGCCTCACTTCTTTTTATGTTGAGTGTGAGTTCCTATGGTGTGAGATTTTCATAAAGAGATGTTAAGGCTCTCTCACCTGAAGAGCTACCACTGAGTCCATGTGACAAAGAGTGGCACAGAGCAGGAATGAAAACCAGTCCTGGTGCCCCAACACTGGCTGACTGCACTGATTTCTTTGCTCCCTTCTATATACTGATTGGTATCTAGCAAATCAAAATGCACATTTCTATTTTGTTTATTACCTCCCTACTAGTTCTAATAGTGTTTTGAGCTTCTTTGGGGGTTTCTCATTGTACTAGCCTGCATTGTCTACAAATAACTGTGCTTCTGCCTTTTCAATAGCTACAGCTCTACTTTTGTTTGCCCCCTTAGCATATCAGCTATAGTATACATCTTTTTAAAATTAGAGAAATAAAAGAAAAAGAATCAGTACTTGAACAGCTATGGGAAAGGAGGCTTTGGGTATAGAGGGATGAAAGGAAGATAAAAATGATTTTAGCAGCTAAGATGTGATGCGATGATAACCTGGACCAAAAAGAGAGCTAAGGAAATAGAAAGAATATATTTGAAAGGTATTCAAACAAGGAATTGAGTAGGCTTGGTCAACCAAAAATTAATTTCTAGTCTTCAAGCCAGGAGCAAAGGAGTCTAATTTTGAGTAGCCACACAATTGATTATATTATTAGTCTACCACCATCTATTTATGTCAGAGGAGTTGTGACAAAGAAAGTTAATTTTAATTCTCAGTTTCTAAGGGATTCTTAGATTATAGATTCAAAATAAATTAATATATATCCATTTACTATATCTTTACAGTTTGACACTGCATGTACCTTAAGAGTAATTAAGATTCCGCCATTCATTCAATAACACTTACTGAGCTGCTTTTTGCCAGGAGTTATTGTAGGCTTTCTGAATATAGCAGTGGACAAAACAGTCAAAACTCCACCCTTGTGCAACTTACTTTCAAGTAGGAGGAAAGTGACCATAAGTAAAATAATTAAGTGCATATGTATTGATAGTTTGTCCAAGGGTGATGAATTCTATGGAGAAAAAAAATTATGAAAAGGAAGAGAGGAAGTGCCGTTTTAAATAAGATATGAGGGAAAGCCTCATTAAGGAAGTGACATGGAAGCAAACACCCAAAAAAGAATAAAGAGCTAGTTAGACATGCAACTGTCTCTGGGGACTGAGAGCAAAGCAGAGGAGTGGCCTGAAATGGATGCTCTCTGGGTTTTTTTGAAGAAGAGCTCAGTCAGTATGTGCAGATCAGAGTGAAAGCATAGAAGAGAAGAGATAAGGGCTGAAAGATAAGGATGTGGTGAGTGTGAGCAAGTGGGACTTTGTCGGCCACTGAAGGATTCTGGCTTTTTCTCTGATTAAAATGAGAAACTATTGAAGGGTGCTGAGCGGAGCTGTGAGGTGATCTTATGAACATTTTAACAGTATCACTCTGGCTATTATGGGGAGTACAAACTGTGGTTGGTGATGGGGATGGGATCAGAAGTGAAGAGACCAGTTAGGAAACTATTGCAAATAAACCAGGCAAAATATGAAGCTGGTTTGGACCAGAAAGATCGCAATGAACATGATGAAAATAAGTGGACTTCTGTGTGTATTTTGAAAGTATTTTGACTAGCTGATGGCCACAATGTGGGGTGGAAGAGTGAAAGAGGAGTCACGTATGACTTAAAGGCTTTTGGTTTGAACACCTAAAGTAATGAATTTGAAAAGGAGATGGGCAAGATTGCAGGGGCTGGGGGTGGTGACTATTTTGGAGTAGGTTCTGATTTGGCCTTGTTACATGTGTGCTTATTTGTGCTACACATAGGAGAGGTTATATAATAAGCAATTGGGCATTTGAGTCTGGAATCCAGGGACTCATTCAAGTTGAAGATCTTAAACATAGAGTAGGCACGTGCCATCAGACTGGATGAGTGGTCTAGGGAAGAGTGGTCCAAGAAATGAACCCTGGAATCTACCACTAACAACAGGTTAAGGAGGTGAGAAGGAAACAGCATTTGAATCATGAATTTAAATACTCTTTTCTTTTTTTTTTTTTTTTTAAGTTTACAAAACAACTTTCCATATATTATGGCATTTGGCCTATGGAATAATTCTGAAAAGCATGTAGTGATAGAACTGAAAGTTGGTTAATATTTTCTCTGCAATTTAATATTTGCAAACATTCCAACTTTGATTTGTTTCCTTTGATGCTTATGTACATTATCGTACATATCCAGAAAATAAATTTGATGCTATTGTGGTTCTCTGCATACACCATGTTTCTTCACACTTATAAGTGTTTTACATAAGGTTCTTTATCCTAAGTGTGTCCTTCCCTGTCTTATTCACCCTCAAAATCTTGTATAGCCAGGCAAGAAAACTTTGTCCTCTTTCCTAAGGAGACATCAAGGTTAGGGAGAGGAGGTTCAGACATCAGTGACCCTGCTAGGGAAATGGCATCTACTAGAAGGCCATGGGGGTGGCAGGAGATTAATCCCACGTTTGCCCTGGCCATCCACGGAAGCTTCTAAGAACACCTCCAACTTATTATGGGAATGAAACATCCACTTCCTACTCTTCTGTTAAGTTTTCTTCTATCACTGAAGAAAACAAAGTGAGAATAAGAACAACCATAGCAAAGCAAAATATTCCCTAAATCCTAATCTTCCCTTAGCCTAATCCAGTTTTCCTACAGGAACTAGAAAGGAGAGCTGTTTGTTTTTGTTGCATGCAGAGGAAGTTAGAGTGTGCTTCCTGCAACTTTCAGAGCAAGGTTCCAGGTGGGGAGCTACAGTAGTGACCACAACAAACTAACCTCTTTCATGGAGCCCAGTTAGTACTTCTCAGATACTCTGTGGTGAGGGCCATTTATTTTCCCTAAATCAAGCACAAGTCATACTTTTGTAAAGTATAATAAAAATGGATTATTATAAAATGAAATAGTAAAACACACATAATGAAAGTCCAAACTTTTTATTATGACATTTCATAAACATAGCATATGAAAACCAAATTATAAAATTGTATGTATGCATTGAGTAAGGGTGTATTGAGACTAGTACAGAGAATTACTATTATACTTGTAATTTTTTTTTGTTACTCTGTAATCAACACAAAACAAAAAGTTATGAAATAAGTAGTAATTGTTCATGTTAACAACCTAGGCACACACTTTGAGTGAACATCATATATATCAATTATTTAAATATTTTAATGTGACATGTGCTTCCTTATTATTAATTTACCTAATCTTCTTTGATTGACTATAGCATTTTTTGCAGGGAATAATGTATAATCTAAACTATTTCCATGCTTTATATTAATAGTAGTCAGAGTAGAGAAATGAATCTCAGACAATATGTTGGCAGGAGTGGAAGAAGAGATTTTGAAGCAATTTCAGCAGTCTTAAGAGAGTCATTTTAAACTTTTATCCAAAATGAGACAAATTTTGCTGTATTTTCAAAATTCATCATCAGTTCTTTATTAGCAGCCAGTTCCAGGATTTATCCTGTAACTTTATAGTTAACTACATTTTTGACAAAAGATATTGCTTCAGGATCTATGAATACCTATATGTGGATCATTTTTGTTGGAATACACAATTCAAAATATCTTATTAATATTGTAAGATAGTCTGTGATAACTTTTCTGCAAATGAGCAATATCAAGAGTATTATCATATTTTACTGATAATTATACTTAATTTATGGATCATGTCATAAATAATTGTAGAAAATCTGTTCTTTTAAGCTTCTAACTTTTGCTTTGCCCTTTGACCTTACCTGCCATTGCAAAACATGTTACATTTCTTCCTTGTTAGTATTAAGATGATCGAAACACCAAATATATTAGACAAATAAAGAAGGCTGGCTGTCTAAATCACATATATAAAAGTTGGGAATGGGCTGGTTTCTTATCTTGCAGAAACAAGAGCTTTTGTGTTGTTCAAACATTCTCGACAGAAATTCTCACATCTATAACTCTTGTGTCTCAGTGTGCAGTAGAGTTGCTTATAATCGACTTCTATCTTATCATATAAAAAAGAGAATAAGTTTGCATTTAATGCATTAGCTTTAACATAATTCACAAATTTTACCACACTTCAAAGAAAGCTGGTATTCAGCTGATTTTTTAAATTGTGTAGCAAGACTTGGTTTTTTTTTGTTTGTTTTTGTTTTTAATGAAAGGAGTACATTAGTTCATGGTCTGCATTAGCTCCTTAATCACAGTGCTCCAAAATATTTCCCTGCCATTGTAGCTTGCCAGTCTACTTCTACAGAAAACTTAAGCCACAAAACAAATTTGTTGACAGAGATCACACACTTGGAGGTCGTGGCAATGTCAAATTGCTGTAAAAGTTTCTAAGCGTTTATTCTCAGCTTCTGTAGTTATCTCTTTGCTGTTAAGTAATAAACAGTTTGTAACTGGCACTTTGAGAAGCACTGTTGTGTATGAAATGGAGATAACACCTACTTTGCAGAGGTGTGGTTAGGATTACCAATAATCTTGGAATAGTGCCTATCAAACAGTAGGCAGTTGATTGAAAAGAACTATTAAATTGCATTATACAATAATATACCCCATTTTAAGCAAAGCTGCAGTTGCAGAAAGGGGTAAATAAAATGCTTTATCTGAACTTAAAAATGTGAATAATCTTATGGAGAAATGTATTTGTCTATCTATACCTATGAGTCTTCATGGAGATATACAGAGATATAGATAAATTATCATGAGTGTCTCCAGTAAGAAAAACTAACAAACTGCTAGAGAATGGTGACAGCACAGGCAGAGTAATTGTATCAAATTAGAGAGATCAGAAGAAACTCAAAACAGAAGATGGATTTTAGGACTGGCTTAAAAAGATGGTAGAACAAGTTGCTGCAGTTTAAGACCGGGCTGAAAGCTTTCTATGCATTTGCTGTTACACTCCTCTCCTGCCACATTTTTCTCCACGTAGGATATACTGGGGAAATTGTGGATAGTCTATTTTAGCTGAGAGTGTTTGAAAAGCATTAACTCATAGAGTACTCACAATGGAGGTATTGTTATGTGCATTTTATGTATAAAGATACTGAAGCAGAGACAAGTTCAGTAACTTGCTTAAATTTGAAATGTGGGCAGTGGTACAAGGACATAATCCTAGGCAGTGTGACCTCACTTACAGCCTGTGCTACCCACAGGTTCCTGGGGAATAAGTGGGAGCTGAGAATGGAAAGGTTAGAGTGAATTTACACAGGGAAAATAATGGGCGGGAATGTTTCCAACACAACTCAAGGTAGGCCCACGCGGGCTCTAGAGCGCAGGCTCAGTAGTTGTGGTGCATGGGCTGAGTTGCTCTACCGCATCTGGGATCTTCCCGGACCAGGGCTCGAACCCGTGTCCCCTGCATTGGCAGGCGGATTCTTAACCACTGTGCCACCAGGGAAGACCTGAATGTATTATTATATAAACTGAAGTATGTTTGGTTTGGGTGTTTAAGAACAATATAAAACTAATAATCATTTAAAGTGAAATTACCGTGAGAATACACAGTAAAATCACAGCAGAAAACACATGGCACCATCAAAAGCTTCAAGTTAAGAGGATTTAATAATGAAAGTACTATTATAAAGGTGTAAGGCTTAAGGCAACCAACAAAAAGCCAATGACTCAGGGACCAAAAATGAGAAGCTAGTACTATCCCTAAGCCTGAAATGGCATGAGACCTTAACTGTAACCAAAACGTGCAGCCACTACCAGAGCCAAAGGAAATGCCCTACTCCTCCCCTGCAGTCTCCTGCCATTGACTTTCTTTGTCTAAACCTAACTCTAAGCCTGAACACAGAGGTTGAGGACTGAGTGCGGGGGAAATGCGTTCCAGATGGGTCAGCTGCTCAGGCTATATAGAGTACAAAAGATGAAAATGGTGAAATCAGACACAACCACAATAAGTAATAAAATCATTCACTGAGCAATCTTAAAAAGGATTATCTGTAGGATTTGTAATATATATTTTATTAATGTTTATTAAATGAACTTTATCTTTTTTAAAGTCACTATTTGCAGTTACTTTGAAGTACTAGGTCAGGTATTAAAGCTTATTTTCAATGCTATAAATACTTTTTTAGATGTTTTCTTTACTGGCAAGAAAACTGCATTAAATTCAAATGATTTAGAGTATTAACTATTTTAATTAATAATTGCTGTGTTTCATAATCCTAGTAATAAATCTTTGGAAGTAAAATAATAAAGCTAAGAGATTAGTTTTGTAATTGTGTCAAGACAGTATAATTACTGACCTTTGTATTATCACATACTTTTATAAAAAATCAGCATAATTAAAAACAACTCATTCTGATATGACTCATTTATTATAAAATTTCCAAGTACATTATCAATCACTTGGAACATTATGCAGTATCAGTGAGTTAATCATGGCATATGTGTAATTATTGGCAAGGCTGACTCTTTACTTTTTGTGTAAAGTTGCCCCATGTACTATTTCATGAACCAATACATTTAGAATTATTACTTTACACTTTACCTCTGTTAAAATAATGACACATCGCATGTTCACATTTTACTCATTTAAATAACAATAATGAAATTAATGGTCTTCGGTTTTTTATAGTTTTTTTCTAAATACTTTTTGTATCACTTATTCTTTCATGGTTAGCATACATGGATAGAATAGGGATTGTATCAATAGGCAGAAATTGTTAGGGGAAAATGTGAAATACTTCCTCTTTCTCTTCATTGCAAGATGAAAAGATTCCCCCTACAGTTACCATATGATAGTGGAGAAATGAAGGATAGGGGGCAGAGAAGAATAAATACTTCTCTTTGAATTGAACCATGGGGAATTTCTGGAAGATTTACAACCATATTGGCTCATTGATTACTCAGACGGCAAAAAGATACTCTCAGTGTGTGCTCCTTTATTCTAATGAAAAAGACTATTAAACCACCTCAAAATATATGCTGAAAGTTTTATTTTTGTTAAATGGAGAGTTCTGTTTAACCTGTTTGGAGAATTGGACCTCTACTTGAAAATGAGCAACCACTTTTAAAGAAGTATCACTGCAATTACAAATCAAGTGGAAGTTAAAATTGACATAGTGCTGTTATATTCTGATTGCAAGATAAATGTAGTCAGGAACTGTTGAGTTCTTTGTGGTCCAGAGATTATGCAGAAAATTATAATTTCACTAAGTTACCCCAATTGACCCCAAAATGGAAGGTCACATAAGCAGGCTAGAAACTGCTTCAAGGATTCTGAAAAGCACCATTAATACTGCCTCTTTCAATGACCTTAAAGTGAGAGTATTAAAGAAATCATAGCAGGTTTCATTGAGATCATTCTCTTTATTGAATAAAATTGAACATTTAAGTAAATGAATGATCATTTTTGGACAACCTAATATGAAAATATATGACCATAAAAACTTGATAGCCCTCCAGCAGTGCTTGTGGAAATTGCAATCTCTTACAAATGTTATAGTGTCTGGTAACTCAGTAGAAAATTATAATGGCTGTCTAAATTCTAGGACATTTCATTTCTAGAACATTTCATAAAATATGCATTTTTATTACTTTTTCAGGTGGATGCAATAATGTGTATATACTGCATTGTGTAGTGGGCTATGTAGCTTCATAGAAATACTATATTTTCTCTAGCATCAACTACTTCGACCAGAAAATTATAAAACTCTTTAGAAATTCAAGTGATTCTCAGTAAATTAAGCACTGGGGAAATTATTTTATTTATAGAAAGTTTAATTATTTTCAACCCATTTTATCACTTTAGGAATTCTTTTTTTTTTTTTTTTTTTTTTTTTTATTGTAAAGGAGTCAGCCCAGAGGCTACTAAAGGGACAGTTGATCAGAGAGGTTCACTTGAAATGCTTCACAAAGAAAGTCTTCCTGAGGCTTATTTTAATATCAGTGTTTAGAAAGAATAGTGAATGCTTTTGTGCTGTATTTTCCCTGAATATATTTAACCATATAAAGAAATCTCTATACATTTCTACTGGGAAATTTTATAGCATTTAAGCACTAACCATCTATAAAAGCTCTATTAAGAAAACAAAAGACTAAAAATAGTGTTGCTATGATCGTCAAAGATTTCTTAAAGGCAAAATATCATGGATTTAGTATTTATTTACACTTTTGCATTTGACTCTGTTTAGAATAAGAAAATTTTATTATATACTCACAAACCTTTTAATGTTCATAAATGTTACACTACTTGTCCTTAAGAATCGTAAGTCTAGGAAAAGCAGGCTAAACAAATACTACCCTATATGCAAATCAAAGATTTCCATGGGGCTTTTAATTGGTTAGAGTTTTTAATTACATGGCTTTAAGAAAACTGGCTCTCACACAGCCAAAAAATATACAAGTTAAAAATCATCAATTAATGTGATGGACTTGGGTATAAACAGAAAAATCCACTTTCTGCTTCTTAATCACATTTCATATTGTGGCTTTGTGTTATTTTAAAATATTAGAGTTTTCTTTCTGAACCACTCTGTGTTCACCAAGTAAATATTTTTCTGGGAATAATGATATGTAATTTTTCTCATCAGTACTTATTCCTTGTTCAGTCCTATGATCGTGTCCTGAGTTTGGCTTGTAGTTCCAGCCCCTGAAGCAATAGAACGTGATGAATCTACTGGACACAGGGAGAAGAATGCTTACAATAGTGGCCTCATTTGCAGGGTTGGATACTACTTGCTCAGTTGTCCCCACTCCTTTTAGGGGAAAAGAAGGTTGCCCTTGGGTGGATAGTAATGGAATTAACATTCACAGACTTTTTCTGTATATCACACACAGTATTGAGTTTTCACAAACAACAGCTTATTTTTAATCTCCTCAACTTGAGAATACAGAGACCCAGGGCAGTTAAGTAAGTTGTTAATAGTGACAGAACTTATAATTGGCACAGCTGGAATCTAACCATATTAGCCAAAAAATTAAAACGAGCTAGTTGGATACGCATGCAATGGGTAGGTGTGTGAGAGAGTTCTAACACACAAGAATGATATGTGTGAATGTGTAAATCACAGGTGTGATGGCCTCTTGATCCCACTGAGATGATGCAAATTAAAATTAAAGATATATTTAACTCCCTGAAACCTGCAGTGGACCAAAAAAAAAAAAAAGAAAAAGAAAAGAAAAGAAAAGCTTTACTCTGCCTACAGCCCTAGTAGTTTTGTTAGAGTTGCTTTTTCTTTTTTCCTCATATACTTGTGATTAATGTGTTGATAGACATTTTGATAGCTTTTAAAAAGCTACGCTTTAAAATTTGAAATGTGTAAGAGAACAGTTTCTGCTTCATTTTTTTTCCCCCTGACTTGTTGGCCTTATCCTGTTAATCATTGTTTACTCTGAGCTGTAGGGAAATAATCAAAGATTGCCTAAAGTAGAGATCACAGGGACATTTTTCATTCTGGAAACTTCAAGAAGCTGTGCCAGGTACTGTGAACCTGTAGGCAAAGCAGAGCCACGAAAACTAAGTGTGAATTCTGAATGAATTTTGCTTTCCCTGTACATCAAGTGTCTTTTAGAGAATTGTAATGTGTTTTGTTTGTTTTGATTGTTGTTTTTTTCTAAGGAACCTCATGTACTTTATCTTTTACTACTTTTCTTAGTAAAGGAATTTGCAATTTGATTCCTGAGGAGAATTGTAGAGACCTTGTTTGTAGCTACAGCAAGTATCATATATATATATAGATTCCTTGCTTATAAAAGACAGAGTATAGACTGATTTTAATATAGTGTATTCTCTCTGGCATCAAATTCTAACTAGTGAATTTTCCCTTTAATTAGGTCTTTCCATGTTATTACTTTTATTTCTACTGAATGTCATCATATTTCTAGTTAAATCCTGGCTATAAAGCACTGCATGTGTTTAAAAACCCTCAATGAAGAAAATATTTCCCTACTACTCTCATACAGGCAGATATTTTAAATGTCATAATTGCCTACAAATTGTCATTCTGAAAAAAAGGGTGTTCGTTTTGAGATGCCAAATGGAATCAAAATGTTATTGACTTGTAATGAAAGTATTGAAGCACACTGATAGTATCTGACCTTTTATCATCACTTATTTAAAAAGCTCTCAGGGGAAAAAGAGAAAACTCCCTTTAAAGAGAGTAGTACCTTGCTAGTGAAGTGCATTTTGTCCTACAGTAGTGAGCTGAGAATAGTCAAAGGAAAAAGCCCAGAAGGCATGATTGTAAAAAATGACCATTTGCCACTGGTGTAGATGGTAATTTATTCCAGTGAAAGAAAATAGGATATTAGCTCACATATAGCTTCTGGTTCTGATTCCCGCTACCTTCTGCAGACTGCTAACAATAATTAGAAAGTTTTAGAGGCAAACTGATCAAGGCCTAGAAGATCAGGCTTCTTCTTCAGATGTCAATAGTGGAGGTCAGGATTAATTTGTTGCTTTAAAATGTGGAAATTACTCTCCATGTTTGAGAACAGTATGTGGCACCCCTTAACTATATGATAAAAGGGGCCTTGAATTTCACTGTACATGTGTGACATAAAGGATATCTATTTGGAAAGATTTAATGGGCCTGTAATAGAGGGTAATAGAAAGCAAATTGGAGTAATTTATGTTGTGCACCAAAGAAGGTGGTCTGGGAAACTTCAAAGAGGATCCCTCCTGCATGACTGAAACTGAATAGGCACTTAAAAATTATCTTCCTTTTGCATGAAACTAAGTATCAATCTATTGACTACAGAGTTTATATCTGTAAAGATTTTGATATGAGCAAAGTGGCATTGATACAGCTGTGTTAGTGGCCAACTAAAGCAAGGGAGCAAGTGTAGTTTCGATAACAGGCAAAGGTATGACTTCTAATTAACCCTTTGAGAAGGAAGCTAAACTTGTTGATCATGATTGTCATCAGAAAGACAGTTATCTTCCTCAACTCTGAAAATGAAGGAATGAAGGTTTCCGTTTCCATATGGCATAGTTCAATGATTTAAAAAAAAAAAAAAAAAAGCAAATGGCAAAAACAATGTACTACTCTCTGGATTGGTTACTAAAGGACATTTTATGATCTGAGATATGATAAGGGATATGTACAAATCTTATTTGTTTTAGAATATTCCTCATGCTTCATACAACACAAATTAAAATTAACATAGCTAATTACATTCGATTTTATGTTTATTTAGTTAAATTTGGGGATCTGTGCTTCATTCAGTGACATGAACCAATGGCATGAAAACAAAGTGAAGATGAGCTTGCTATTTAACTGAATTATGTAATATTTTCCTGCTTCTGAAATAGAAACCCATCTAAGCATTTATAATAGTCTTTCTCCTTTTGCCTAAAATTCCACTAGGGAAAGAAACTCAGATACAGAAAAATTCCACAACCTTAAGGAAAAATAATTCATTGTGGTAGGTTTAAGCTGTCAGAATTTGGATGGAGCAAAGGGAGAAAGTGAAAAGAGACACTTCTGTACATAGCATTTTTTGTTTTCATTTTTGTTTTTGTTTTGCCAAGTGCACGTCAGCTATGTCTTATCATCATTCTCTGGAACTGACTGACGTGCTTCAGCAATCATTTTTGAGTTTCTTTACACACGAGAATCTTGGACAAGAACAAGAAGCATTTCTTAAAAATATCTAAGTGAACTCTGACAAACAATAAACAAACTGTTTAAATAAAACATGCTCTAGTCTGTTGCTATTCTGCAGGCATATTTCCTTAGGGTATATTTTTACCATAAAATATAACTTCTGAAATTAGACTCTAGTGAAAGGTAACCATTTTAATCAAAATATGCTGGCACCCTGTCTTGAGTCCTATTAGGAAATTATTTTACTGAGATGCTGTGATAAAAGAAGATTGAAGTAAGTTGTCTTCATGATAGCTAATTCTTCATATAGTTCCTTCCTCTGGAGACCTTATAAGCCGTATCTTACTGGTATAAGGTACACCAACATCAGTTCACGGGGATATTGTTAGCATACATAAGTCAGATAAAATGTTTGGTCATTTAGATAAGCTTCAATTTTTTATCTTTCTTTTTTGACAACTATATTTTATAATCACTTCATCTACATGCTCAGTTTGAATTTCAAGTGGCTGAGGAACCAGTCGAAGCCAAATGTCCAGTATGGGAATCTCATTGCACCACTTAATAGCTATGTGAATTTGAACAATGGACTTGAAGTTTCTGCATCTTTAAAAGAAAACAGAAGTCAAGTTTTGGTTTCATGGATCAACACAAGCTGCTTAATCTGCAGGTCTCAGCAAAACTGAAAACATGTGGCCCTTTGTTCAAAATTCATGACCAGTTTCATGTTAGCAACAGCAGATCATCAAACACACCATTGACAGCAGACCTTGAAGCCAAGCATGGAGCCCTTCTAAGCACAGAGAGTTGTATGACACAGCTTGTAATTGTGAAGATTAAATGGGTTTGTAAGTGAAAGGACATAGACTACTTCCTAGCAGATACTAAGCACTCAAAATATTTTTAATATTTTTTACAATTTATTTTTATCTGCAGTGCTCTGGCTATATTTTTTCTTTCGTTTTTTTTTTTTTTGAAAAAAAACTTTAACTTAACTTATATTTTGTTTTTGTTTTGAAATTTTAGTGCTATTATAAGTAATAACAAAATACTGTCTCTGAAAATCCAGGCAGTCAACCGAAGGTGTTATTCATCCCAAGGAGATGTGCAGAGTAGGGAGTGGTGACAGGTAGAGCAGAACCCTGTTTTAGTACAGGATTTTCCTTTGGAAGATCTTTAGAAAAGAACAGTGTGTTCATGGGATGCTGGATTATAGGAGGATTACTTAGACCAAGATTCTAATATCCAGGACTGTTTTGGGCACAAGTGATGGTAACCCAAGTTTTGATACAGGTACACAAAATAGGAATAATACAATTTGGAGGATTGGGATAAAGTTAGGCCTCAGAATCAATTGCAGTCTTGGACTTAAATGACACTTGCTCTCTCTTTTTTTATATTGTTGCTTTTTCCTGCTTATTGCCTTCATGTTCTCAAAATAGTGACTGGCTTGTTGAACATGAAAAAAAAAAGGCTCCCAGCAACTTGTGATGTTTACATCATTTGTCTTCCAAGAACAGAGAGGGTCTCATTTTCCATTTTCACATTATGAAAAAGGTTTAAGGCAAGAGGTATGATTCTGTTGTATTTGTTCACCCAAATAGTACACCCAGGACTGCTAAATTATGGTTGGGCTTGGGGATGATTGCTAATAAGGTACAGACATGGGTTTTGAGAGCTGAAGCTGTGTCCAGAGTATGGTAGCATTGTGAAGCCAGACATGCTAACTAAGTTCCAAAGAGAAACTATAACCTTCTCTGAAGAATAGAGAAATTAACCTGGAGATTTAAAATAGCAATTGAGTAAAAATTGGAAATAAAAGTGTCAAGTCTTGCCATTACAGCATAGCATAGAGGAGGGGAAAGTGCTCGGTAAACCAGAGTCTATAGTAATTAAGTTTATCAGAAATTTCAAAGGTTCTTATTAGAAACTTACTACTGTTGATAGATTGCTCTAACTGTCCTCCTGCCACTGACTCTCCATCTCTGCTCTGCCTTCGTATCACCTGGAGGAGATTTTTAAAATACAGACGTATAGGGCTTACCCCTTGAGATTCTGATTCAAATGGTTTGGAGCCTGGCTGGAGCAGTAGTAGTTTAAAGATCACCCTGGTGTGTTTGATGTGCAGCCAAGGTTGAAAATCACCAGGTATTTGACTAAATTACTTCTTATTGGCACTGTATAATATTTTTATATTTGTATAATATATAAAATACTTGTCATAGACTTAAAAGAAAAAGCTTTTTTTCGCTCGGTTATAATAATAGAATAAGGATGGGGTTATGAAGTTGACTGAGGTGACTAGGATGGTACAAATGTGAGTAAACAATTATTGTTTTTAAGGGACGTATAACCTACAGCTCAAATGTAATTGAAAGGCCCTTATAGCAAATCTATTTAGGGGTGCTTATCAAAATTTCAGATGCCCTGGACTTAACCTGACCTACTGAATCAGAACCTCTGAGGGTGGGCCCCAGAATATGGATTTTACCAAGCTCCTCTCTTTTTTTTTTTTTTTTGTGCGGTACGCGGGCCTCTCACTGTTGTGGCCTCTCCCATTGCCGAGGACAGGCTCCGGACTCTCAGGTTTGGCGGCCATGGCTCACGGGCCCAGCCGCTCCGCGGCATGTGGGATCTTCGCGGACCGAGGCACGAACCCGTGTCCCCTGCATCGGCAGGCGGACTCTCAACCACTGCGCCACCAGGGAAGCCCTACCAAGCTCCTCTCTTAAATATATGTGCATGAAAGTTTAAGCGCCATGGTCTAGGGCCACATGCCTACTCCTCACAGCTATTTTTCCTGAAGTAAATCTAACAGCTGAGATTGTAGTACCTTAATTAGCATTGCTGCTCACCTGGTGACTATAACTTATTGTGTAGCACAGTGCCTGGGAGGAATAAAACAATCTGCTTTGATTTTTTTTTTTTTGTCTGACTAGCTGCATCCTCTTTTTAGTTATTGAAATAATGCAATGTCCCCTCTATTTATTTAAAGGTAACTATTCTGGATTATATGGAAATTGCTATTTTTATATACCCTTGTCCCTGCTGTAATATTTACAGTACTTATTCTAATGGGCTATATATTTTTTTTCCTCTGTACTTAGGTCTTATGAAAAAAAGAGCTAATAATGAATAATGATAAACAATAAAAACATGTGGTTATTATTCTGTGCCCTTTTTCTGTTTTAACCTTGGGACTGTTTCTTTATACTGGCTATTCTGTGGTATATGTTATGAAGCTCAATGAATGCACATTGCAGTTGGCATATTTACCTCATATACAAAATTCAGCTTTCTATCTAATTGAGATTAACCAAGATGAAGGAAAATGAGACTGAAAGAATAAAGGCAATCATATCTTATATCCGCAAATGTGGAAGTCAGGGTCACTCATTTCGACAATGAGAAAGAAAATATCAAATTCCTATGTCTGTGCATTGCTCATTCAGGAAAAATACTGAATTTAGTTACCATCTCTTAGATTAAGTAAATGGCTTTGTACTCTTTACAGATCTTATGAAATAGTCCATCTAGTCAAAAAGAACCATTTTATCTTTATCATTTGAGAGTTCCAAGTAATTATGGGTAGTAAAAGGGGGGGCAATAAAAGATAGTATTATTCCTTGCCATCTCTTTTTACTCATGGAGACATATTAACTAAAATCAAGATTCTACTAGAAATTGTGTGTTTCAACTTTCTCTTTATTTGTATATAATAAACCAGTGCATTCTGTGTTTTAGCCTTTTTCTGTAATTACTTGAATTTTATTCCACATGTGTCCCTTTTTGACAGCCATGTTTCTTTAGTTCAATAAATGTTATCAAGCATTCTTTGACTGTTCCTATTTCATCAACCTTAATTAGCTTTTGATTACTGTTAATTTCACAGCATTTTCGTTTTAATAAGTTGCATCAAAATGCTTTCATTTCTGTTGCATCAAGTTTAATTAGTTTTTGAGCCTTGTTTCTGTTTTCCTTTCCATTTTTAGAAAAAAAATGACACCCATTTTCTTTGTTTTTATGAGGATATCCATGACTTACAACTCGATGTTAGCCAGAAGCCCTCACCTAAAACTTACAATATAAAGTGGTGGTAACTTGGCCTTTTCATTTGCATTAGGAACGTTCACATGGACTTACATATTTGCAGTTGCTTCTGATTATTAAAAAAAATAGTAAACTTGATGTTCAAGTCTTAAAAGGACTAAACTTATTTAAAACAATTATAGGATTCTCATTGGCCCATCAATTTAGCTAAACTGTTTAGTACTTCATGTATTCAGTTACATGACATGAAATATCTGTATTCTTTTTTCAAAAATTTATTGTGCATTTTGTCTTGGCAAACCAAGGTGTTACTTACAATATCCCTTAGGATAAAATGATACCCAAATTACTATTTGTAACTGTATACTAATGAGTTATGATTTTTAACATGTTGAACATATTTACTTTTTAAATAATATATATGAAAGTATAATACATTATACATGCATATCATAAATATTGTTAACTCCTGGATATTTTTTTTTATGTGACTTGAACTATGAACTAGGTCATCTCTGGTAATTTAAAACTTTTAATTACTTCTCCCCCAGAAAGAATTAATAAATAAGAACTAAGCGACTATGCATGCAATCATTCAAATGTCAACTCTTCTGAATTGGTTTGTAATATTCTATATTACAATCAATATTGTAGTAATTTTATTAATAATATAATAATCAATATAACATAATTATTGGGGTTCAGTATAAGAAAAACAAATGCCCAATTAGAGGATTGATTAAATTGAATATTATGTTGTAATCACTTGTTAACATGAAACTCTTCAGAGAAAAAAATTGACAATTGCAAAACTAAAAATTGAGCATTGCAGGTAATTGCATCCATTTGGCACATATTTAAATGCATTTTCCAGTGCCAGGCTAGAATTATTTATGGAAGGAGGGAAAGGGGAGTAATTATAACAAGATAATTACAGAGAAGAGAAGGAGTTACAAGTCTAGTACCATATGAGTTAATTTACCTTGCTTAGAAAATATGAAGCCTGGCATTTGAAGGAGCTTAAAGAGTTCATCTAGACCTAACTTCTTTCTGATATTTTTTTAATTTCCATATTATTCTTCCAAATGCTCCTTCAAACTTTGGCTATTCCTATTAGAGAAAACTTCCTGTCTTTAAAGGCAGTTCATACTATCTTCAGCTGATCCTGAAATACTGGTTTTAAGCTAAAATCTGTAATGTTGTCACTTTCATACTTGGGTCCTAATTTTACCGAATCAATCCATATGGGTGGTAATTGATGGGGCCAGGGAGATACATCTAATTGCTCTAGTACACATTACATAATTAAGGTTCAGAATAGCATGATATTTATTTAGGTTAACAAACATTATTAATAATTATATAGAAATAAAGGTAGTATATATCATTAGAGATAAATGCATGTGAAAATTTTCCTTGTTTCATATTTAGGCAGAGAGTCATAGAATCTGTCTTCCTTTGATTGACGTTAAAAATGACTCTAGTCTTTCAATTTCATTGATATGCCTTTATTAAGAAGCCCTTATAACAGTGTTAGAAAATTTTCAGGGCATGTGGTTTGTAAAATCAACAGTTTCTGTCTTGTAACTAATTTTAATATATGTTTATTTTCTATAATAAACCCTTCTTTCACACACATTACTGGTATGTTATGCCTTTTACATTTTTTTATATATTTAATTGCTTTAATGCATATATTTTGCAATCCTGCAGCTGCTGCAGAGGTTAAAAAAAGTCTACCAAGAAAACATTCACGATGAACCATCCTGATTAGTGCCTCTGCTATTGCTCCAGAGAAAAACAAATTAGCACTAGAAGGAAAATCTGTTCTGGGAAGCCCCACACTGCTGGTGTAATAGCCTATTCCCACAAGAGGATTGAATAGAATGGATCCATTGTGACTTCCCAAATGATAGTGGCTGGCAGCCTCTGGGGATGAGGAACAACAGCTGAAGTGATAGAGAAAATAAAATGTTCTGCTTGAATGCAAGCTATGTTTGCCTGCTTTCCCCAACCCTCTTTCAGGAAATGTTGCCCTTTCAGACCAGGACACCTGCTATTTTTTTTTTCGTCAAAGCTTTGTGGCAAAAACTAGACTTGGATCAATGAGGTATATCTTCTTGGGTCAAATAATTTCCTGTTCATGGTCACTTAAATTCATCTCAAATATAAATTTCTTTTAGAAAGCTCTCCTATATACTAGGCGCCATCACATGTCTTCTTGGCAAGATAAGGGAGAGGGGAAGCCATGTCTCTATATGCCTTCTTCTCTACAAACCCTGCTGAGGAACGGAGGATAAAGAGAGGATGTCACATGTGTTTTAATTCAACCTGTCTTCTGATAATTGAACTCATCCTTATGTCTCTCTTTCAGTTGTCGTGATTTTGCCCTTACTGTTAGCTTCTTGCACAAGGCAGGATTATGATTCACAAATGGTTATTGATTAATTACTTAGATATCAAATTCATAAATTATTAGAGTAGATACTTTACACAAAAATTATTTAGCATTGATCTCTATACTTTAAATAGCAGGTTAAAAACTGTAAAAAAGATACATAATTGTGACCATCCATTCATACAGCAACCAGTTATAGGCGCTATCTGTAAGAACAAAATATAAGTGGATAACTGTAATTGTGTACTAGTAATACCTATGTACATTTGCAGAGAAAATGGGAAAAGTAAATCATACAACTACGATGAAATGTTTAGTATCATTACGGATTTGGAAGCTGCTGTGGCCTTTACATAAACTAGAAGAAGCATCTTTTTAAAAATGCATTTTGGAAAAACATGGAATAATAACCAAAATATATTGTTCTTAGACTATATTTAGATCATTTTTATAAAACTGAGAAATCTTATGTCTGTTGAGATAATTTATTTTGTTTTTTAGCTGACATTAAGTACATGGAATCAAAATACTAGCAGAATCATTGACTTCTAACTATAAAGTTATCTTGATCTCTTAGGATATGCTTTCTCTATCTCTTTCTCTCTCTCTCTTTCTCCCTCTCTTCTTTCAGTCCTTAATGTAAATTTATAACAGGATATATGGTAATTCTTTAAATGTTCATTATGAAGCAAAAGGTTAATTATCCCTTTAAAAAATAATCCTATATTGTTTTACTATTTAAAATAAGATACAATACAAAGGCTTTTTTAAATAAAAAATATTTAGATGAGGTTTTCTAACCATTCCATTATCTTGACTTTTAAAGATAATAAATATCTAGTTTGACTTTCCCACATCAGTTTAATATATGTGAGGAAAATACCCTCATAGAATTGGAGGGGGGGAGTGTTAATTTACTATAAGCAGAATTATCATTAATAGACATTTAAGCTGGCTTTTTGCCCAAGCCCAGCAGTTCATTTGAAGATCACCTCAATCCTCCTGGTAAACAGCAGAAGCTGAAACTCCAGGAGGAACTCTACTGCAAATGTGCTTTATAGCTTTCCAAAAATTAGGCTTGAACAAGAGTTTCTATTAGAAATAGTTCCAGAAAATGGTTCACTTGTGTGTGTGTCTGTGTGTGTGTGTATCAAGGGCAGTTAATACAAAACCAAACCTGATATTCTTAGTTTAGGTATTAAACGTACTCTCAGTCTTGCCCTCCTTTCCATGCACATGCACCACTCCCACCCAGTAAGTACAGGGTGTTTAAGGATTCTGGTTTTGTAGCCAGACCCTCTGGGTCCAAGTCCCAGCACCACCTCTTTATAGCTGCGTAACGTTGGACAGGTAATGAGCTCTCTAAGCTTTTGTTTCCTTATCTCTCCAAAGTGGGTAGTAATATTAGTAATGTTTTCCTCATAGAGTTCTTGAGAGGAGTACAGGAGCTAATCCAGGTAGCAGGGATTTCTGAGCCTCAAAGAATTGTTTCTTCATATAATATAATAATAGTTAATTACAAAAGATCACTTAATTAGTTTTCCTGAAGAACAGGCTGTGGCTTGATATTGTGAGTTTAGAGCACTCTCTGTGTTTTGGTGTCCTTTGGCAAATTTTTGTCATAATATTTCCTTTTTTTAGCTCTTATGGAATGAAGAGAAACATTTTTAAATAGAGTAAAATCCATAAAAATATAAAGTCATGCTTGTTTCTCTAGCTTTAAGAGATTGATATAGTCACATTGAAAACTCCTAAAGTGAAGAGGAGAAAAAAAAATTAGGAGGACTGAATTGAAAAAGAGTATAATATTCTGTTCAATTATACTTGGAAAAACATAAGTGAGAGGCTTTCTGAAGTAAATATTCAGTTCATCAATGATTCAAATTAACATTTGTTTTCCATATATTGCTATATATAAAATAACCATAATTGAAAAATGAATCTAAAATATATACTTTTCATGGTAGGGGTCTAATCTCCTAATAATTCCTGACATTAGTACATTAATAATATATGCACATACGTGTATACTTTACATAACGAAAGGCGGTAAATAAAACACCTTGAGGAGCAGAGCTACTTTTTAATTGGTCAGAAATTTGGGTGGCATATTTAAGTCTCTTCAGGGATCCTTTGTTGGTGGTGGCTTTGTGTCTTGACTTTGTCTTGGAATCAGGCTTTACTGGTGACTCCAAAGCCAAGGCCCTAGTTAAGCATTGGCGGAGTGTGGCTGGCTGACAATACCAGGTCCTGCCTCTGTGTCACTGGAAAGGGGGAGATTCCAAGTGATGAGGAAATCACAGGCCATCCTTCCCCTAGGAGAGGGTCAGAGGATGACAGCAAATCATTTGAATTCTGAAATTTTGCTGTTACTCCCTTATTTTATATTAGGTGTCAAACTTCAAAACACAAAGGGTCATAAGAGTAATATCTCTTACTAACAGAGATATTATTATATTTTTAGTGAAAAAATATGACTTTGGATTTTTTTTTCCTAGCCTTGCATTTCTATTTTCAAATGCTTAATTTAGAAAATTCAACCTACATTGATTTACTTAATCATTCAACCAATATATAAGAAGCACCTACTATACTCTAGGATGACTGAGAAACAGTGCCATAGACAAAAAATTGGGAACAAGTAGATTTTTTGTTGTTTCAATTTCTTATATTCATTTTTGGTACTCTCCAAGTTGGTGATGTCCAAAATACACAGGTTAGAAGAGTAAGAGACAGGATATTCAGCGAATACTTTGCCAAAAAGACAGAATTTTGAGGGTAAATAAGTACTTGCAATTAAGCAAAAATGAAAATACAAACTCAAGACTGTGTGCCTACTTTTCCCTTTGGCTATTGTCACATTGAGTGGGTATAAAAACAGAGTCTTCCCAGGATGAATTTAAGATTAAGATGGGATCTGCTTGCTTAGTATGACTGTTAAATTTTGTTGTCAGAAACCTATGAGCCAGAATATTATTTGCAAGTCATAGTATATTCCATACCAGCACCATGGTCTTTATAAGACCTCCTGATGTCCTTTAGGAGAAAAAAAAAACAGTAATCATATTGATATTAACAGTATGCCAGCTTGTTAATAACTTCCACTCTGGCATACTAACTTAAACATGATAGGAATTGTTCAAAATGGTGATTGTTTCCCCTATGAAGATTTTTTTTCTCATTACATACTAGCTAATCTCTACCCCAAAGCATTATCTAGACTGGCTAGGGTAGTTAATAAAAACTGAGTAGATCAACTAGGAAAACAATTTTTCTTAGCTCATTCTTCCATTAAAACACAAACAAACGAAAAACTATAGACTTACAGTATTGGCACCAATTGAATTATCAATAATTTTTATCTCAGTATTTTATACATTAACTCTCATCCTCAATCTTATAGGTCAGAATGTTAGGGAGTGACTTTACAAAAATTTTGCTTATTTCCTCTATTACCATATTTAAGAAATATATCTTTAACTAGATGCCTTTCACATTTTTTGTTTGTTTTATGCCATATTTAAATTTTCAGCATATAATATTTCTGGAAGAAAATGATTGAAACATAAAAAAAATTAAAAACCTGAATTTGATTTCTCAGTGAGCTATTTTGAGTTGTCTAAGACAATTTAAGATAAATTTGTTAATGGAGTAAAACATCTTTATAATAGTATTATATCCTCTGGAAATCATTAAAATACAGATAACTTTATTATATATATAGTGCATGTTGGCTTTACCTTGGGTTCTTAACTTTTGCAGTCATAATAAAAGATATAGTGCATCTTATGTCACTATTTTTTCTAAATAGTGTTTTTTAATAGTTTTACTGAGATGTAATTGACATACAGCACTGTATAAGTTTAAGGTATACAGCATAAATGTTTTGACTTACATATATTATCAAATGATAACCACAATATGTTTAATGAACATCCGTCTTCTCATATAGATACAAAATAAAAGAAAATAATATTTTTCCTCGTGATGAGAACGCTTAGGATTTACTCTCTTAACAACTTTCATATATAACATACATCAGTGTTAATTTTATTTATCATGTTGTAAATTACATCCCTAGTATTTATTTATCTTATAACTGGAAGTTTGTACCTTTTGACCATCTTTATGCAATCGCCACCCCCCCACCCCTCACGCCTCTGGTAACCACAAACTTGATCTCTTTTCCCATGAGTTTGTTTGTTTTTTGAAGTATAATTGACCTACAGCACTATGTTATTTCCTGTGCACAACATAGTGATTTGATATTACTATATGTTACAAAGCAGTAACCACAGAGTCTAGTTACCATCTGTCACCCATACAAAGATACTGCATTATTAGTGACTATATTTCCCACACTGTACATTTCATACCTGTGACTCATTTATTTTGTAAATGAAAGTTTGTACCTCTTAGTTTTCCTCATCTATTTCACTCATTCAATAATATTTTAAAACAATTTTCCCCCCGGATTGGAATAACTAGAATAAACTATGAATATTTTTTAAAAGTTTATTTAATAAACAACTTCATTTGCTTACTATGTGCCAGACATGGTCTACTTTATTTAGTCCCCATGATCAACCTAGAAATGGAGTCTTTTATTAGCCTATGTTACAGATGAGAAAACTGAGCCACAGAGAATTTAAATAACTTTACTAAATTCACACAATTGACAGTTGGCAGAGTCAAGATATGAATCCAGGCAGTCTATACTTCACATAGACCCTTCAGTAAAAATTAATCATATGACCCAAAGAGATGAAAGCAGACTGGGGAATGTAGTCTCCGCCTCCCAGAGACAATTCCACAGGATGGTAGAAGACCCTGCATTTTAGGAGGACAGCCAGCCATCTGTTCACGGTCAGATTACCTAAACGTGAGCCAGTACTTACTTATGCACAGGGAAATGCTACTGGCCAGTTCTTGAGTAGAGTCAGTCTCAACAGTATTATGAAAGATCAGTAAGATTGTATGCTTTCATAGAACTGTACGGTTTTAACAATAATCATGCTGTTCTCCATTTGAACACTGACTATTACCTCGGGAAGTATATATACCACTGATGACTGAATTTGTTGTCTATCTTCTGAAGGATTCTAACCCCAAATGAATTCCTTTTCATTAAAAGCAACATTCTTGTTTTATAAAACATATTTTGAATTTCAAAATAACCTTTTCCCCCAAAATACTTCCAGCTTCAGAATTTGGCAATAGTCACACCTTGTTTAAGAGCATGATTGGATCATATAGCATACTCAGTTAAAAATAGACCCTGTTAAAACGCTTTCTGTATTTTTTATCTGGTCAACTCACCAGGAACACAGTTTTGAGTGTCAGTCATCATGCATAATCCACTCCAGTTGAGGTATTTATTAGCACCAGGATTTCCAAACTAGGGAAATTATTTGTTGGTTTGTTTAGTTTTGTATCTATGGAACAGTTTTGGACCTGACTTTAACAGATGTTCCCCAAGGTAAGATGTGTCCAAATTTAATACATACTATACTCAAGAGAGTACAATGAATTTATTACGTACAGGACTTCTCAGGGACATTGCTTTCAGATGCTCTTGCACACAGAATATGACCAAGCAAAGGATTTAGCAGGCAGATGTTTCCGTTTGGAACACACTAACCCACATGAACATGCCTGAAGGTGTTTTAAATTCAGGATACCGTCAAGAGCGTTAAGGATGACTGAATCTGTAATAAGGAATAAAAACTTCCTTATTTTATGGAAGTTTTACTTCCATATACTTACGGACAGTATATTTTACTGTCCATTAACTTAATTCTTCCCAAATGTTTTCATGTCTTGATCAGATAGAAGATGAAAATATTTATATGGCACATTGAGGTAAATAGACAAGAGTGCTTGTGGCTGGAAGCTGTGGGTGGAGAGGCTCTAGCTCTGGAGGGCTGAGGGAATTATTATCTCTGTGTTGGTCAGTCACAGTAGAACAAGTGGTGGTTCCCAAAGAAACCCAGGCAAACTCTTGCACAGCATGGCTGTGTGACTGCTCTCTGTGCTGGTTTATTTGAATGCCATTTTCCTGTCATATGATGCATCAGTCACAGGATGCTTCACTCTATGCCTTGTGTGTATCTGTTGTGTCTCTGAATTATTTCAATTTGCATAGAGTTCTTACTTATTGCATCTTGAAATGCTGAAGGTTCTTTTTCTTCCCCCTGCAGTGCAGCACGTGCATGTACACACCTGGGACATTCCATAGTGCCTCACGTGACCTGCAGGTTGAGTTTAAACACAAATTTTATCTTAGTGTCTTGAGGAAGCTTTGTGAAAGCAAATATTCCTTCCAATATGTTCTGCACAAATGTGACTGCCTGCTGTAAAGCAGGGAATGGAGTATGGTTACTGGGAATAATGGAATGGAATATGGTTACTCAGAACAATGGAATGGAGTATGGTTACTCTATCTTGCTCATCTGAGCCTTAGTGGTCTTATACTGGTGGCTGAGGCCTCCTCAGGCACATTGTAACAAAAGGAGGGCCATTTGAAATCCTTTGAGGAAAGGGCCTTACTTCTAATTTGATCCAGTTGAAAGTAGTACTCCCTTCACAAAACTTGGATATAATGGCACGTCCAATGTAACCCTCAATATCCTTCCTCCCCTGTAAACTTTTTAGTAATTTTATGTCCATTGTTTTATAGAATACACTAAAACATTTTGATTGTGTTCACAATAAAATTATGCTTTGGATTATTTTGTGCAAAAAAATTTATAGTTGTGTGAGCTGTCAATTTCATGTTTAAAATTAGAGTCTAGAGGACAGTTGTGACCTTTTGCGATTGTTTCTTATGATTAATTGAAATAAGCATAGGGAGGTAAAGATTCTTCCCAGCTGTGACTTCTCTGTTGGAGTCATCTTTCCTAAATTGCACAAGGTTGTTGTATTTGTCTTTTCGTGTAAAATCACTTTACAAACAAGTGTGAAAGTTCAGCTGCTTACCATGTCCCCAGGTTGTAAAATAACTCATGTCTCCTCTTAGGAACTAGATTAGATTTTATGATCAAATCTTGTATCACTTTGTAAACTCCAAAGGTAATAAAAATACTCCTATTATTCTAGTTATTTTATCATTTTTCATAAATTTAATTTCCACTGTAAGCACAGCTTAATATAAATTTCCTGAAATCTGTATCCTACTATCAAAGGTTTTGTCATACAGGAAAATGCAAATTTTAAGTTAGATATCAGAAACTAGATACATGTTTACAGTATATACAAAGCAGTATATACAAAGATATTCAGATTTAACAAAAATAATATTAAAAATTAAGTCTGTCAGTACCTCTGACTGTGGAACTCCAAAACCAAGCATCTGGTTTGTATAAATCCATCTTTACTTACAGTGATGTTATGATTAGTATGAATTATTTCTAATATGAGCTGGTTAGCCAATTAAAAAAGTAAAAATAAATTCTTAAAAAGGGTTTTTAAATTATTCAGCTGCTTCTAGTAAAGTGTATATTTCCTATAGCCAAACCTATTTGTTCATTTCCAGTGTCATCCTATTATTGCAGATTATTTCCCCTATCACTTCAAAGTGATCTCTGTACTTCTGGGTATGTGCTTTTATTTTTTTATTTTTATGTATGTATGTATGTATGTGTGTATTGGCCACATTGTGCAGCTCGCAGGATCTTAGATCCCCAACCAGGAATTGAACCCCGGCCCACAGCAGTGAAAGCACCAAGTCCTAACCACTGGACCACCAGGAAATTCCCACTTTTATTTATTTGTCAGAATTAGGTTAGTCTTCCTAAAACATTTTTTCAGATTTTTTCAACTTCCTCTAAAATCTCCAAAGCCTTCTTATTGCCTATTTGGTTAAGTGCTTCATTCCACTTTTCCGGATTCTTTTTTTCATCATTCAGGGTCTGTTTCCCACCATTTCTCAAAGAAGAATCTGCTTTGCTCTTCTATGCTTTAATGCCATATGACTTCAGTGGATTATAGTTATTTTTGCTGCACACTAATTGGACACCCTTCCTCTAGTTTGTTACTCAACCCTCATTCCTTTTCTTATGCCCAGGCTACGGACTCCCTTCTCAGTCATGACTACTGGGAAAAACATTGGCACAGGCTTTCTCTGAGTTGCTACGGGAATGAAAATTTTGCATTTTTTGCTTCAGTGCCTAATTTTAAGTGTTGATGGCCATTAGCTCGTTGAAAATATATTTATTGAGTGCTCTTAGGTACCAACTTGAGTTTTCGGAAATGAGTACACGGTTGTAGATAAAACAGTAGCATTCTCTTCTTTCAACATAGTCCAGTAACAAAGACAAACAATAAGTGCCCACCAGAAACCCTCTCAAATAAAATATAATTGTAAATTGTGAGAAGTGTTATCTTAACAAAAAAACACTGAGTGTTATCAAAAAGAATAACAGGAAAAACTAATGTAGACTGAGGGAGAAGGTAAGGGCTAGACTATCTTAAGAAATTACATTTAACTGAGACCAGAAAGATAAGTAATAAGTATCTAAACTTGTAGCATAGGAGTAGCAGAAGGGATAATGAGAACAGACAGAATCAACAGAGATTTTGGAAACAGAATTTATAAAATTTTATGAATATAAGAGATGAAGTCTCTAGAGAGGGAAATCAAGGATTTCTAGATTTAACAACTTAGGTGGCTGGGGTCCTATTTAGTGAGATAATAATGAAAGAGAACAGGTGTATGTCAGGGTGGAGGGGAGGTTGAATAAGTAGGTGGTTTGTTTTAGTTGTTTCTTAAGTATGAGATTCCTGTAATATATCTACATGGAAATTTCATATAGACTCATGAGTCTAGGTGTCTGAAGTTTATCTGCATTACTGCAATAGCCTTCAGAATGACTGGTATTTTCCTCCAGGTGTAATCTTTGTCATCTCCTGTAATGAGTTAGATTTCCCTCTTCCATGGCCAGAGTGCACCAAATGCTTACTGCATTTGTTTACTTATTAAGTACACTATCTATATGTTTGGCTGGCCTCTCGAACCTATTTTCTTGGAGTTAAAATACTGTGCCTATAACAGCTCCAAGTATATAACGGACACTCAGTAAATGTTTGCTACATGCATGAATGAATGAATAGATAAAGAGACTAAAGACTTCAATGAGACATGTGTATTTGTCTTTTCTCTCTCCAAAAGACTGATAGCTAGTTGCAGACAAAGATCTTGTCTTAATTTTCTTCCAGATCCATTACCATGCTTAACGCACTAATGGACATTAAATAAATTCCCATTGATTCATGGATATTCAAATGAGATACATTGGTTCAGTTGAACAGTTCCAGAATCTGCAAAAAAAAAGAAAAAAGTCATCTAATTTACTTTATTTTTTTCATATGTCATAGGAAATATGGAGAGAGAAAAAATGTGTCAATATACAGGGATAGGACAAAGATACAGAAAAGTGAAGGTAATACAAATCTAGGAACTGACAATGTTAAGGCATAAAGACAAAGAAAGAGGTTTGTAATAACATCTATGTCTAAAATTGTATCTTGTGACATTTTGTTTCAGCTAAAATAATTACCATTATTCTTTGCACATAGGAACTCAAGACTTTGTGTTATACTTATTTGTTTACAGATGATTTGCCCCACTGGAAAGTGCTCTCCTAATAGCCCCAGCACATGGCACACAGCAGTCAATGAATACTTTTTTTTGGTGAATGAATTAGTGAATGCATACTGCCAATAATTATTCATTTTCAATCTGAAAATTTAGCAAAATTCCTGGATATAGGTAAGAACTCTTTTTAAATCCCAGCTGGGCAAGTGATTTTAATTTTAAACAGTCTTTCTAAAAAATGTTCTTTCTCTGCCAGCATTGTCATTGGAACATTAGCAGTAATTAAAACCATAAGTGGAAGTTCTAGATGACTGGGCAGCTGAAAAAGAGCAATTAAGCAACATAGGCAGGAAGGAATTTACATTTTCCACATAATCAATTGTATAGGTATTAAAAGAGGTATTGGAGGCCAAAAGGAGCAAACCCCAAAAAGTCTGGAAAGACATAAAAAATAAGAAATAATGATAAATCAATAGGATATTTATCTTAAACTATTTCCATTTTTTTCAGTTTTTAAAATACACAATCCAAAATTAAAGGCAATTAAGCAAAAATTATATCAAAGCCTTAATATTATTAAGTTATAAAACATAAGCTAGATAATTCTCTTATCCTTGTGGTTTATGAAATTACTAGAAGGACTTGATTAAAATAGCCTTGACATGCATGGTTACTTTCCTTTTATCCCTCTGGTAAATATGTAATATACCCGAAGAGAAGGAAAGGAAAATAAAAAAGAATAAGTTGCTTAGAGAAATATAAACTATTTCAAAAACTGGAAACTATGCAATGAGATTGAAATAAGTAATATTTACACAATTATTTTTTTAAAAGTCATGAGAAAATATACAGTAGTTTATGTAATACTAAGATCTTTTTAATAGAAAATTTTAAAAAGAAGGCAACACTAAAAAAACAAGTAAATGCTACTGATAATCAAAATAATATAATGGCTTGAAATTCCAGTTTTATAAAACAACAGAACATGCTTTTCTGAGTCATTGCCCAAGGACTAACTTCTCCAGGAACCAGCCTCCTTCTTTATAGTTAGCAAAGTTTAAATAAATAAATGTAAAATATACCAATCTAAGCTCTGTGGTGATGCTATTAAAGATCTTAGAACCTAGTGAACCTAGTGAAGGAAACAGATGCATACATGGGCAGCTGACTGTAGAACTACCTAGTTTCTAGGACACAGTAGGAAATGATGTTTTATTACAGATAAAATATTTAAACTCTGCAGAAAACAGTCACCTATTTATTTACCCTAGTCATTCTATAAGTAGAAAACTAGAATTTCCTTCCAAATGCCATATTCCACAATCATCCTGAAAGTGCTTCTAAAATAATGTGTGTGTATCACATCTCTAGCTCAGATATCCACCTACAGCCCTGGTTATTTTGTTTTTTTCATTTTTCTTTTTTTTGGCCCCTTAACAGTGTGGATTCACCTCAGAAACTTCCCTGATTGGCCCAGAATATTCTACTTTATGAATGTACTATGTAGAATTTACCAACTATTTTGTAGTAAAAGGGGAGAAGTTTACATCTTACACCCATGGGAAACTTTTTATCACACTCTATCAAAAGTTCCTTCCTTTCCATGCTACCATGAAGAGTTTTCTCCTGACTTCCAGTCTACTCTCCCCTCCCTTTACCACATCTTATCCTCCACTATCCAGACTTAGAATTTTATCCCATTACTTTCCCACCTCAGTCAACTTGCTGTCCAATGGATAGAACACAGTGAAATCACCACCTATTGCTTCTCAAGCTTGCCATTGGTTCTCTTTCCACAACCCTAGCTGATCCTCAAACTAAGTCTTGAAGATACATGCACTGTCCTTCGGAGGAGTCTGACAAATAAAGTATGCACATGTCATTACATGCTGATTATGTTGTTCTTCCCCTGCTAATTTCAAATTTTATATTAAATCCAGAGGGTTCTGATTCAGCAATATTTAGATTTCCAACCTTCCTTTTTGACAGAATGACAGATTTATTCCAAAGGGATTTGGCAATATTTGCCATTTTTTCTTTCTGTAAAGACTTCAAGGAGTTTAAAACATTTTCCTTTTTTTCTTTCATTTTTAAGAAGCATTTTAATCTTAAGCAATCATACATTACTTAAGCACTGATTAAGAGAGAGATCAACACAACACATTACATTAATTCATGCTTATCCTTGAATTTCCTGCTCCTCTTTTACAGTACTTGGAATTGAAATATTTTACTTATAATAACAGAAATTATTGTCTCTTTGTTATAGTCTAGTTGTCATTGGTAGTGAGAAAATATAAAGCTTGTGTAGTTCCACTTAGGTGAACATTATAAAAAGAGTATCTTTTAAAATGTAACTTTTTAGCCTACTATTGAATAAATATTTAAGTTCTTCCTTTCAGAAATCTGTGTTACTTCATTTTCTCTCCAAATATACAGGTGATAAACCAAATATTCTATAATTATTATAAGGGAAAAATAGCACACATTTAGTTAACTACTCTGTACTCTTTAATAAATGATTTATTGGATTCTGGCCAGTTTCTCTAAACCATGACTTACTTAACCTAATATAATGGAATACTTTCCCCATAGTAATAGATTACCTCAAAGTGTATACTACTGATTGTTTTCTCAGGAACATCATAGAATATTTAAGATTCTCTATTCTGTTGTCGTCTATATCATTAAATCACTATGAGAAATGCAATCAAGGATTACAGACATCAGTAATATATGTTTAATGATGAATTGTGTGGAACCTTCAAGATGGTGGAGGAGTAAGATGCGGAAATCACCTTCCTCCCCACAAATACATCAAAAGTACATCTACATGTGGAACAAATCCTACAGAATACTTAGGAGAATTCAGCACCACCAAACCAGCTTTACAACAAATGCTAAAGGAACTTCTCTAGGCAGGAAATACAAGAGAAGGAAAAGACCTACAAAAACAAACCCAAAACAATTAAGAAAATGATAACAGGAACATACATATTGATATTTACCTTAAATGTAAATGGATTAAATGATCCAACCAAAAGCCATAGACTGGCTGAATGGATACAAAAACAATACCCATATATATGCTGTCTACAGAAGACCCACTTCAGACCTAGGGACAGATAAAGACTTGAAGTGAGGGGATGGAAAAAGATATTCCATACAAATGGATATCAAAAGAAATTTAGGGTAGCGATTCTCGTAACAGACAAAATAGACTTTAAAATAAACACTATTACAAGAGACAAAGAAGGACACTGCATAATGATCAAGGGATCACTCCAAGAAGAAGATATAACAATTGTAAATATTTATGCAGTCAACATAGGAGCACCTCAATAAACAAGGCAAATGCTAACAGCCATAAAAGGGGAAATTGACAGTAACACAATAATAGTAGGGGACTTTAACACCCCACATTCACCAATGGACAGATCATCCAAATGAAAATAAATAAGGAAACACAAGCTTTAAAAGACACATTAGAACAGAGTTAATTGATATTTATAGGACATTCCATCCAAAAATAACAGAATACACTTTCTTCTCAAGTGTTCATGTAAGATTCTCCAGGATAGATTATATCTTGGATCACAAATCAAGCCTTGGTAAATTTAAGAAAATTGAAAATGTATCAAGTATCTTTTCTGACCACAACGCTATGAGACTAGATATCAATTACAGGAAAAAAAAAAAAAAACCTTTAAAAATACAAACACATAGAGGATAAGCAATACACTACTAAATAACCAAGAGATCACTGAAGAAACCAAAGAGGAAATCAAAAAATACCTAGAAATAAATGACAAGGAAAACACGATGACCTAAAACCTATGGGATGCAGCAAAAGCAGTTCTAAGAGGAAAGTTTATAACAATACAATCCTACCTCAAGAAACAAGAAAAGTCTCAAATAAATTAACTTTAAACCTAAAGCAATTAGAAAAAGAATAACAAAAATCCAAAAGTTAGCAGAAGGAAAGAAATCATAAAGATCAGATCAGAAATAAATGAAAAAGAAATGAAGGAAATATTACCAAAGATCAATAAAAGTAAAAGCTGGTTCTTTGATAAAATAAACAAAATTGATAAACCATTAGCCAGACTCATCAAGAAAAAAAGGGAGAAGACTCAAATCAAGAGAATTAGACATGAAAAAGTAACAACCGGCACTGCAGAAATATAAAGGATCGTGAGAGATTACCACAAGCAACTGTATGCCAATAAAATGGACAACCTGGAAAAAATGGACAAATTCTTAGAAAAGCACAACCTTCCAAGACTGAAGCAGGAAGAAACAGAAAATATAAACAGACCAATCACAAGCGCTGAAATTGAAACTGTGATTAAAAATCTTCCAACAAACAGAAGCCCAGGACCAGATGGCTTCACAGGCGAATTCTATCAAACATTGAGAAGAGCTAACACCTATCCTTTTCAAACTCTTCCAAAAAATTACAGAGGAAGGAACACTTCCAAACTCATTCTATGAGGCCACCATCACCCTGATTCCAAAACCAGACAAAGATGTTACAAAAAAAGAAAACTACTGAGCAATATCACTGATGAACATAGATGCAAAAATCCTAAACAAAATACTAGCAATCAGAATCCAACAGCACATTAAAAGGATCATACACCATGATCAAGTGGGGTTTATCCCAGGAATGCAAGGATTCTTCAATATACGCAAATGAATCAATGTGATACACCATATTAACAAACGGAAGGATAAAAACCATTTGATCATCTCAATAGATGCAGAAAAAGCTTTCAACAAAATTCAACACCCATTTATAATAAACACTCTCCAGAGAGTAGGCATAGAGGGGACCTACCTAACATAATAAAGGCCATATATGACAGACCCACAGCCAACATCATTCTCAATGGTGAAAAACTGAAACCATTTCCTCTAAGATCAGGAACAAGACAAGGTTGCCTACTCTCACCACGATTATTCAACATAGTTTTGGGAGTTTTTGCCACAGCAGACAGAGAAGCAAAAGAAATAAAAGAAATCCAAAATGGAAAAGAAGTATAACTGTCACTGTTTGCAGATGACATGATATTATACATAGGGAATCCTAAAGATGCTACCAGAAAACTACTAGAGCTAATCAATGAATTTGGTAAAGTAGCAGGATACAAAATTAATCCACAAAAATCTCTTGCATTCCTATACACTAATGATGAAAAATCTGAAAGAGAAATTAAGGAAACACTCCCATTTACCACTGCAAAAAAAAGAATAAAATACCTGGGAATAAACCTACCTAAGGAGACAAAAGACCTGTATGCAGAAAACTATAAGACACTGATGAGAGAAAATAAACATGATACAAACCGATGGAGAGATATACCATGTTCTTGGATTGGAAGAATCAACCTTGTAAAAATGACTGTACTACCCAAAGCAATCTACAGACTCAGTGCAATCCCTTTCATACTACCAAGGCCATTTTTCACAGAACTAGAACAAAAAAATTCACAATTTGTATGGAGACACAAAAGACCCCGAATAGCCAAAGCAATCCTGAGAAAGAAAAATGGAGTTGGAGGAATAAGGCTCCCAGACTTCTGACTATACTACAAAGCTACAGTAATCAAGACAGTATGGTACTGGCAGAAAAACAGAAATATAGATCAATGGAAAAGGATAGAAGGCCCAGGGATAAACCCATGCACATATGGTCACCTTATCTTTGATAAAGGAGGCAAGAATATACAGTGGAGAAAAGACAGCCTCTTCAGTAAGTGGTGCTGGGAAAACTGGACAGCTACATGTAAAAGAATGAAATTAGAACACTTCCTAGCACCATACACAAAAATAAACTCAAAATGGATTAAAGACCTAAATGTAAGTCCAGATACTATAAAACTCCTAGAGGAAAACATAGGCAGAACACCCTATGACATAAATCACAGCAAGAACCTTTTTGACCCACCTCCTAGAGAAATGGAAATAAAAACAAAAATGAACAAATGGGACCTAATGAAACTTAAAAGCTTTTGCACAGCAAAGGAAACCATAAACAAGATGAAAAGACAACTCTTAGAATGGGATAGAATATTTGCAAATGAAGCAACTGACAAAGGATTAATCTCCAAAATTTATAAGCAGCTCATGCAGCTCAATATCAAAAAACAAACAACCCAATCCAAAAGTGGACAGAAGACCTAAATACATATTTCTCCAAAGAAGATATACAATTGCCATCAAACACATGAAAGGATGTTCAACATCACTAATCATTAGAGAAATGCAACTCAGAACTACAATGAGATATCACCTCACACCAGTCAGAATAGCCATCATCGGAAAATCTGCAAACAATAAATGCTGGAGAGGCTGTGGAGAAAAGGGAACCCTCTTGCATTGTTGGTGGGAATGTAAATTGATACAGCCACTATGGAGAACAGTATGGAGGTTTCTTAAAAAACTAAAATTAGAACTACCATATGACCCAGCAATCCCACTACTGGGCCTATACCCTGAGAAAACCAGAATTCAAAAAGAGACATATACTACAATGTTCATTGCAGTACTATTTACAATAGCCAGGACATGGAAGCAACCTAATTGTCCATCAACAGATGAATGGATAAAGAAGATATGGCACATATATACAATGGAATATTAGCCATAAAAAGAAAGGAAATTGAGTTATTTGTAGTGAGGTGGATGGACCTATAGTCTGTCATACAGAGTGAAGTAAGTCAGAAAGAGAATAACAAATACCATGTGCCAACACATATATAGAGAATCTAAAAAAAAAAAAAAAAGAAATTTGTTCTGATGAACATAGTGGCAGGACAGGATTAAAGACACAGATGTAGAGAATGGACTTGAGGACACGGGTAGGGGGAAGGGTAAGCTGGGACAAAGTGAGAGAGTAGCTCTGACATATATACACTACTATGTGTAAAATAGATAGCTAGTGGGAAGCAGCCACATAGCATAGGGACAGCAGCTCGGTGCTTTGTGACCACCTAGAGGGGTGGGATAGGGAGGGTGGGAGAGACATGAAAAGGGACGGGGTATGGGGATATATGTATACATATAGCTGACTCACTTTGTTATACAGCAGAAACTAACACAACATTGTAAAGCAATTATATTCAAATAAAGATGTTTAAAAAAATTTACCAGCACATTACACACTTAGAGATATAGGTATAGGTAGTATAGATATAGATTTATTGGGAGAGTTAAATGTAAATATTGATACAGCTATATAAATTCAGTTAGCTATACCAACAAGGTAAATGAATGAAAAGTGAAACTTTGCCAGCACCTTAAGAATAAAGAAAATGTGGTATATACATACAGTGGAATATTATTCAGTCACAACAAGAAGGAAATCCTGATACGTATCTCAAAATGGATGAACATGGAGACTATTATGCTAAGTGAAATAAGCCAGTTGCAGAAGGACATATACATATATGATTCTACTTATAGGAGATATTTAAACTAGCAAACTCACAGACCCAAAAAGTAGAATGGTGGTTGCCAGGGGTTAGGGGAGAGAGAAATAGGGAAATGCTGTCCAATGAGTATAAATATCCAGTTAAACGAGGTGAATAAGTTCTAGAGATTTATTATAAAACACTGTGCTTATAGTTAACAATACTGTACTGTATCCTTAATTTTTTTCTGAGGGAATCTACTCTTTTATGTTATCTGTTCTTACCACAATACAAAGAATAGTAATAATAATAATTTTTTAAAAAGTCATGAATTTCTTGGAAATGGCTAAATGCAAAACTTGAGATGTTGATTTAGGTTTCCGTCCTCTGCGTTGGGGTGAGTTGGGCAAAGCAGTGCTCTGAGATAGACAATGCAAGACATTTTCTGAAGGACGTTGAGGTCAGCGACAGGGTAAAATATACAAGCCAAGAGGTCAGATGCCTGAGAATCAAGATCCAAACCAAAGTATGGTAGAAAAGGTCAGGGAATCTAAGATTAAACAGGGTAGTTTTGGAGAACACTTACAGCAGAGTACTCAGTGCCTAATATAAACTCTTTTTTTTTCCCTATATGGATCCCAGGCTCACTTGTATAGGTGTGCCTAGTTTATGTCAAGGGACTAAAAGAAAAAACTGGTGCTAAGAAGATGCAGTCAGTTCTTATGACAATATTCCTATGGATTTAGAGCTTAAGAGCATTTTAACACTATTTTTGGAAGCTCCTGTCATCAATTTTTTCTTTATTATTAAAATATTTTAAATTTAATTAAATTTAATTTTTACCACCATCAGAGATGCAGAGTAGAGGAGAATAAACACCTTTGTTTACTTACCCTTGCACTGGAGCCAAAACAAAACAAAAAATCTAATTTTAGTTCCCTTATTTTGGGAATTGTATTAAACTTATAAATTAATTAGAGAAGTATTGTCATATTTATAAAATTCATTCTTTTATTCTATACATGAATTTTTCATTCAATTATCTTTCCATGTCTATTTAGCCCAGTCATGAATTAAATTTTGAAAACGTATCCTGTTTCCAAGTCTTATTTGTATTAATATTTAAGTAAGTATTTTATCTATTATATCTTGCGCTGGTTTGGATTGCTGTATTGTGAATCTGTTGCCATCTGTATGTTTATTATAAAGTGTAGAAACTTTGTTGAATTTTATATAATTTTAAGGGTTTCAACATACACTCTTAGACACTATTTATACACTTACTAGCAAATTCATTCATTCATTCAAAAACATTTCTTGATTACTTATTGTGTACCATTCTCCCTTCTGGATGCAGGAGGTTCAGAAGCAGAAAGAATAATAAGTTTATTTATTGACCTTATCATTAAATTTCAGTCCTAATTATTTTACTTAGTTTTGTGTTAACAATGGAGAAAAATCTGATAACCCATCGATGGGAAATAAACATGTTTCAGTTGAAAAATTATAGTCTGGAGCCTCACAGTATCTATAACTTTAGCTGTGAGGGAATCTAGTGTGTCTTTCTAAAAGTGAGATCTTCTGGTAAGTTGTGACAGCATATGCTTAACTGCTAATTAATAGAACCTCTGTGTCATGATATTGTGATTGGTGAAATATACGATAAGATAGATTGTTCATTAACCCCTCAGGAATTATAACTTTTGTTTATTCTATTAGATTACATTTACCACAGTTTTCTTGTTATAAAATGTCATCTGAATATCCATTATCATTTAGACATAAGCAATTTAGTGAAAACATTAATGAGCTTAAATTAGTAAAAGTTGACGGCTTTCCAAAGTAAACTAACATTACAGAATTACTTTTCCAAAATATATAAAGCAGTTTTGTTAGAGCCCACAACAGAAAAAAATGAATAAAACCATATTCAACTCACATATTTCATTCACATATTTTGCTTGTATACTGCCCTGAGGAAGCCCAGATGGCTGAAATGTTGGCAGGTTTCTGCACCTGCAATGATAATAAACTACTCTGTTATTACCTGATGTACGTGAGTTGAATACAGTTACACCTTACTTGCTGCTGTAAGCAGCTGGCAAGTCAGCAGTTCATATTGTATTTTTATAGGATTGGCAAATGTGCCTTGTTGGATTTTGCTGAGTTCACTTTAGCAATAGAATGCCAAAGGCCACTAAAGCACCTTCATGTTGACACATTAATCATGTGCCAAAGCCTGACATGGAGTGGATTATCAGCACTATAATATATAGAAAAAAACAACTAAATGGGCTATTTGATAGGCTACTAAACAAATGGATGCTCTTAATACACCAAAAGAATGAGCTTAACTTTAGTTATAATTTTTATCTAATACCTATGAACAGGAAGAATGTATTTGAAGAACTCAGCCAAAAAAACTTTCCATTTTGCAACATTTTTAGTGTAAAAATAGAACATGCTCATTGTATTATATTTGAGAGGTACAGAAATGATGAGAAAGGAATAAGCATCACCCACAATCCCATCACTCTGATACAACCTCTGCTGACATTTTAGTGCTTTTCTTTTTACATGTAAACATCACTGGGGATTTATGTAGGTTATATTGTGCTTTGCTATGTAACATAAACATTTCCCATGCATTAAACATTTCTGCAGATTCCTCTCATGAGGAATCATCCTTCACCCCCAAACACTTTCACCTTGTTGACTCTAAATTTTCTTTTTTCAAATCTAAGTTCAATCATCACTTTCTCAAGAGTGTTTTTCCTGATTTCCCTTGCCAGAGCGGTTCCCTATATTAAATGCCCTCCCAGCACCTCAAACATTTCATTTGTAGTTCTTGTGTCAGTTTTCATGTTATTCTTATTTGTGTGAGTTTTTGAAAAAAAAAAATCAGTGGGATTTTGACTAGAATTGTGTTAAACATAAATTAATTAGGAAAGCATTGTCACATATTAATATATGATATTCATTCTTTCTATTCATAAGTGAATTTTCTATTCAATTCTTTTTCCATTTCCACTTAACCCATTCATGAATTAAATTTTGAAAATATATGCTATTTCTAAAATGTTTGTATTAATAATTGAGTGAATCTTTTATCCATTATATCTTGAGCTTGTTTGGATTGTTATATTGTGAATCTATTGATATCTGTGTATTTATTATGAAGTGTAGAAACTTTGTTGAATTCTATATAATTTTAAGAGTTTCCATATAAACTCTTAGATACTACTACATACTTATTAGCATATTCATTCATTCAAAAATATCTCTTGATTACTTATTGTGTAACATGCGTTCTTCTGGATGTAGGAGGTATACAAAAATCTTGGCTTCCACAAAGGTTACATATTAGTGAAGGGGGTCAATAGGAGCCTCAGTAATCCAGGTGAGAGATGTTTGTGGCTTGAACTTGGGTGTTTGCAGTAGAGGTGGTGAGAAGTGGTCAAATTCCCAATACATATTTGGAAATCGAGCTAAAAGTATTTGTTGATGGTTGGATGTGGGATGTGAGGAAAAGAGAGGGGTTAAGCATGATTTCACGGTTTATGGCCTAAGCAAGGATGGAGTTGATACAAAATGAGATGGGGAGGTTTCTGGAGGAAAAGTTTGGGAAGGAACGTCAGGAATTCTGTTTTGAACATGTTATGTTATAGATGACTATTAAGCATTCCAGTAGAGATGTGGAGTGGGCAGTGTATATATCCTCTGGGGTTCAGGAAATATGTACAGGCTGCAGATATAAATTCTTGAAGAAATGGTTATATATTCTTAAACTTATTAGCCTAGATTTTACTCATTAGATAATTGTCACTGGTGATAGTGATAAGAGAAATTCAACTGAACAAATATTTGTCAGGTGCTGAAATATAATGATGAATAAGAAACATGGTTTCTTCCCTCATCTATCTTAAAATATACTGGGATGTATAAACTATAATATTTAACATTTGTTATAACTTATATTTCTTCTAATAAGTGAGAATAATTCAAAGCTGTTAATATCATAAGTCAAATATAACTTGAAAGAAAATTTAACATAACCTGTCCTAGCATATTATTAAAAACATATACATTCAATTTCATCTCTCACCACACCTTGACACTTTTTCCATATATCTACTCTATTTATTCCATGCTCCACAAAAGCAATAATTTTCATTAATAAATCGAATGAGCAAAAAATTAATTATATAAGTTAGTCATTGCTTGTCAGAGCTGTTTTCACTTTGGGGAGAGAAACAACTCAATCATGATCCTGTGTATTTTATTCTCAAAACTTTCTAGCTAATGATATCTTATGCTGTTTCAGTGACTTTGCTTTTACTGTTTTGTTTAGCAGTAAGATACTAACCATTGTGGTCCTCACAACTAGGCTACATCTTATTTTCCTTTTTTTTTTTTTTTTTTTTTTTTGCTGTACACGGGCCTCACACTGTTGTGACCTCTCCCATTGCGGAGCACAGGCTCCGGACGCGCAGGCTCAGCGGCCATGGCTCACGGGCCCAGGCGCTCCGCGGCATGTGGGATCTTCCCAGACCGGGGCACGAACACGCGTCCCCTGCATCAGCAGGTGGACTCTCAACCACTGCGCCACCAGGGAAGCCCTTATTTTCCTTTTAATTACTACACTAGTATTTATTTCTGAGTGCTTATCAAAGAAGTACAGTTTTATAATTGTATAATAAAAACAGTACACAACATCTACCCAGATAATTCTAAACTGTTGGCATCCTGTATATTGTATACTTTCCATAGAATATTGAAGTTGAAATCTTAGAGAAAGATTCTGGGCTGCAATTCACTGAAATATATTTTCAGAATATTTCCAAACTTGTGCCAACATAGTGTACACTGTGAGCAATGGTAACAATATTATTTTTCAAAATGAAAATAATATGTTTATGCTAATTTTATTTTATCTAGAATAATCATAACTTACTTTTTTTTGCATAGTATTTTCAGCTACTCTGTAACTTGCCCCATATGAGTGATACCAGATTTTAACTTTATTGAAAGTAGATAGGAGCCATTGGATAACAAACTATTCTTTATAGATTATTTTGATTATAAGATGAAATGCAATATACAGAGTTAACACACTTGACTTTGATTTGTTTTTTCAGTGACTGAGAGCCAGATTTCTCCTTTTTCCTTCCCTTTTTTCTTATATATTTTTAACTGAGATGAAGTTTTTATTTAATTATTTTATGTTGAAAACTGGTCTTAGTTTATTGAAAAAATAAATCCCATCTTAAATGAAAGAAATGCATTTTAGAGAAGCCAAAAATCAACAATGAATTATTTTTCATGATGACTATGATTTCTCAAATACTTTGTATTTTATTGTAAGTTATTTAAAAAGGACAAAAATGCATAGTGAGTCATATAACAAACATCAGTGTTTGCCCTATCCAGCATCATAAAAATTGCTTTATTTTGTTTTATTTGTTTCAGATTTTATGTAAGAAATAAAACATCACAAAATGAAGCCCTGTTTCCGCATTCCTAATCACGAGGAATGATTAGTCTCTCCCCAAAATAAAGTCCTTAATATTCCTCATCATTTCCTTGTGAGTTTTATGTTGTTGCTGCATATGTATGTATCAAGAAGCTATATTATTTTGCATCTTTCAAATATTATAAATAAAAACACATTATATGTGTATTCCTGAAATTTTGCTTCCTCATTTTGTGGTGTTTTTGAAATTTATCCACATTAATTCAGGTTTTACATTCATTAATTTTTCACTGCTGTCTCTTATTCCTAAAGAGAAAAATACCATATATACCAATAATTTGTCCATAAAGATTTTACACTTGAAAACAGTTTTGTAAGGAACGTTATTATACATGCGAGAAGAATTTCTGTAACATATTTACTTGTATTTGGGAAATGCTTAGTTAAAAATTGAGAATGTCTCCAACTTTTCCAGATATTCACCAGTTGTTCTCTAGAGTATTTATATCAATTTACAGCCTTACTAGCAAAGTATAAGAAACCCATGATTCCATACTCTTACCATTGCTTGTTTATACTGTCAAACATTTCAATTATTGCCAATCTCAGAAGTGTAAAACAGTTCCTTTATATTTTTCTAACTGCAAATGAGTTTGGCAGTATTTTTCTACTACTCTTGGTTATTTCATGTTTTACTCCTGTCCATTCATATCCTTTGCCTAATTTTTTTAAAAGATAGTTTGTCTTTATCCGATGCGTTTGTTTTTATGTATCCTGGATACTAATTCTTTGTCAGTTAACGTGGTTTGATAATATCTTATCCAACTGGTAATTTGTCATTTATCATTTTTGTCTTTCAGTTTTATTGAGATGTAATTGACATACAGCTGGCATTTATTATTTTTAATGTATCTTTTGTTGAACTGAGGTTGTACATTTTAATGTAGTCTGATTTAGCAGTGGTCTCCTCTATGTTTTGTGCTTTTGTGTTTTAAGAAAACTGTCACTATTTGAAGTTACAAAGATATTTTCTACATTTTCTTCTACAAGAAGTATCTACCTGTAGGCAAGTTATTATTTATTTGTTCATGTCTAATTATTTATGGGCAATTCTAAAGTACTTAGGAGTCATTTGTGAACACAACAAAGACTCTGCCTTTTTAGAGCTTGAATTCTGCTGGATAGAGACAGAAAAAAGAGGAGATAAGCAATTGTCTGATAATTATACTAAGGGGAAAAAAAGAACAGGGAGAGAATGTGAAACGGTAGGGAGGGAGTTGAAATCTTGGAAATGGTGACAGGAGACGGTCTTACTGATGAGGTGGAGTATGAGTAAAGTTATGGCAGGCATGAAGTAGTTAACTGTTTCCCAGTAAAGAGCTTTTGAGTGAGAGAGAAGGTAAAGTGGCTGTTGAATAAACAACGATAAAGTAGCAAGAGAGTGGAAAGTAGACCAAATCATGAGGGCCTTGAAGATCAAAATAAGAACTTCTAAAATTACTCTAAGTGAAAGTTCCTGCAGCGTTTTGAACAAAAGAGTAACATATAACATACTCTGATTTATGTTTTAATGGAATCACCATATTGCTGTGTTGAGAATAGACTGAAGGGGGAAGGGTAGAATCAGAGAGACATGTTTAGTAATCCAGGTAAGATGTCAGGATGGCTTGGTCCATGGTGAAAACAGTTAAGGTGAGAGCTGGTGAATTTGGGACATATTTTGAGTATAAAGCTGCCAGCATTTGCTGACAGATTTGATGCCTGGTGGGTGTAAAACAGGCATAGGAACAACTCAAAAATTTTTTTTGCGGAAGCAAACAGATAACTGGAGTTGTTAACTGAGATGTGGAAGACAAAAGGAGCTGGTGTGAGGAGAAAATGCTTTCAGGAATTCTTTGGACATGTTAATTTTGAGCAGCTTTTTGAGGCATTCAGTAGAGGTGTCAAGTTAGTTGAATAGGTTATAGATTAAGGAAGAAAGTTCAGTTGGGAGCTATAAATATGGGAATTGTTAGCATATTGATGACATTGAAGCCATGAGACAAGATGAAATCATTTTATATGCAGATTATAGGCATGAACAGAGTAGACTGAATTCTACTCAAAAGTCAAATGTGGAGATATTGAAGTAAACAAGGTATGAGGAAGTTGTAGGTAAATACAAGGGAGTGATCTTGGTTGCAAATGTGTCCCCAGGGACCCAAAACAGCACTTGATAATAGAGATTTGCTGAGTGAATAAATTAAGAAACTGACCATGGATAAGGTAGGAAGAGGGGGAATGAAGAAAATAGGTAACAGTGAAAGTGTGGTAGGATCAAAGGACTTAAGGTTCTGGTTGAATTAAAGGAGTCTGGGGTGAGGGGGATGCACTGGAGAGCTGAGAGTTGGTCGCCAGAAAGTAGGATGCGTGGAAAATATGGAAGGGCTGCACTTATTGCATGTTATGATGAATTGAAGAGCACACCCACAAAGAGGGACTGAGGAGGGTGGAGGATGAGTTTTTCAGAGGGGAGGAAGTCAAGGAACAGTGAGTGAGCGTGATTGGAATGATCATCTACGTGAAAATTAAAATCACCAGTTCCCTTCTATCTCAAGATTTACAAATTTTATCATGAAAGTTAATAATTTCATAAAATTCTCATGCATCTTGAAGGTGTTTCCTCCTTTATATTTGTTTGTATGGCAGAATACAGTGTTTAAATTTTCTATACTTATAAAGACCTTGCATTATTGAAAAAAACCCAAATTGGTAAAGATGAATTATCTTTTTTTTTTTTTTTTTTTTAAACATCTTTATTGGGGTATAATTGCTTTACAATTGTGTGTTAGTTTCTGCTTTATAACAAAGTGAATCAGTTATACATATACATATGTTCCCATATGTCTTCCCTCTTGCGTCTCCCTCCCTCCCACTCTCCCTATCCCACCCCTCCAGGCTGTCACAAAGCACCGAGCTAATATCCCTGTGCCTTGCGGCTGCTTCCCCCTAGCTATCTACCTTACTACGTTTGTTAGTGTGTATATGTCCATGACTCTCTCTCGCCCTGTCAAAGCTCACCCTTCCCCCTCCCCATATCCTCAAGTCCGTTCTCCAGTAGGTCTGCGTCTTTATTCCTGTCTTACCCCTAGGTTCTTCATGACATTTTTTTTCCCCTTAAATTCCATATATATGCGTTAGCATACGGTATTTGTCTTTTTCTTTCTGACTTACTTCACTCTGTATGACAGACTCTAGGTCTATCCATCTCATTACAAATAGCTCAATTTCATTTCTTTTTAAGGCTGAGTAATATTCCATTGTATATATGTGCCACATCTTCTTTATCCATTCATCCGATGATGGGCGCTTAGGTTGTTTCCATCTCCGGGCAATTGTAAATAGAGCTGCAATGAACATTTTGGTACATGACTCTTTTTGAATTTTGGTTTTCTCAGGGTATATGCCCAGTAGTGGGATTGCTGGGTCATATGGTAATTCTATTTGTAGTTTTTTAAGGAACCTCCATACTGTTCTCCATAGTGGCTGAACCAATTCACATTCCCACCAGCAGTGCAAGAGTGTTCCCTTTTCTCCACACCCTCTCCAGCATTTATTGTTTCTAGATTTTTTGATGATGGCCATTCTGACTGGTGTGAGATGATATCTCATTGTAGTTTTGATTTGCATTTCTCTAATGATTAATGATGTTGAGCATTCTTTCATGTGTTTGTTGGCATTCTGTATATCTTCTTTGGAGAAATGTCTATTTAGGTCTTCTGCCCATTTTTGGATTGGGTTGTTTTTTTTTTGTTATTGAGCTGCATGAGCTGCTTGTAAATTTTGGAGATTAATCCTTTGTCAGTTGCTTCATTTGCAAATATTTTCTCCCATTCTGAGGGTTGTCTTTTGGTCTTGATTATGGTTTCCTTTGCTGTGCAAAAGCTTTGAAGTTTCATTAGGTCCCATTTGTTTATTTTTGTTTTTATTTCCATTACTCTAGGAGGTGGGTCAGAAAGGATCTTGCTGTGATTTATGTCATAGAGTGTTCTGCCTATGTTTTCCTCTAAGAGTTTGATAGTTTCTGGCCTTACATTTAGCTCTTTAATCCATTTTGAGCTTATTTTTGTGTATGGTGTTAGGGAGTGATCTAATCTCATACTTTTACATGTACCTGTCCAGTTTTCCCAGCACCATTTATTGAAGAGGCTGTCCTTTCTCCACTGTACATTCCTGCCACCTTTATCAAAGATAAGGTGTCCATATGTGCGTGGGTTTATCGCTGGGCTTTCTATCCTGTTCCATTGATCTATATTTCTGTTTTTGTGCCAGTACCATACTGTCTTGATTACTGTAGCTTTGTAGTATAGTCTGAAGTCAGGGAGCCTGATTCCTCCAGCTCCTTTTTTCGTTCTCAAGATTGCTTTGGCTATTCGGGGTCTTTTGTGTTTCCATACAAATTGTGAAAGTTTTTGTTCTAGTTCTGTGAAAAATGCCAGTGGTAGTTTGATAGGGATTGCATTGAATCTGTAGATTGCTTTGGGTAGTAGAGTCATTTTCACAATGTTGATTCTTCCCATCCAAGAACATGGTATATCTCTCCATCTATTTGTATCATCTTTAATTTCTTTCATCAGTGTCTTATAATTTTCTGCATACAGGTCTTTCGTCTCCTTAGGTAGGTTTATTCCTAGATATTTTATTCTTTTTGTTGCAATGGTAAATGGGAGTGTTTTCTTGATTTCACTTTCAGATTTTTCATCATTAGTATATAGGAATGCCAGAGATTTCTGTGCATTAACTTTGTATCCTGCTACTTTACCAAATTCATTGATTAGCTCTAGTAGTTTTCTGGTAGCATCTTTAGGATTCTCTATGTATAGTATCATGTCATCTGCAAACAGTGACAGCTTTATTTCTTCTTTTCTGATTTGGATTCCTTTTATTTCCTTTTCTTCTCTGATTGCTGTGGCTAAAACTTCCAAAACTATGTTGAATAAGAGTGGTGAGAGTGGGCAACCTTGTCTTGTTCCTGATCTTAGTGGAAATGCTTTCAGTTTTTCACCATTGAGGATGATGTTTGCTGTGGGCTTGTCATATATGGCCTTTATTATGTTGAGGAAAGTTCCCTCTAGGCCTATTTTCTGCAGGGTTTTTAGCATAAATGGGTGTTGAATTTTGTCGAAAGCTTTCTCTGCATCTATTGAGATGATCATATGGTTTTTCTCCTTCAATTTGTTAATATGGTTTATCACATTGATAGATTTGCGTATATTGAAGAATCCTTGCATTCCTGGAATAAACCCCACTTGATCATGGTGTATGATCCTTTTAATGTGCTGTTGGATTCTGTTTGCTAGTATTTTGTTGAGGATTTTTGCATCTATGTTCATCAGTGATATTGGCCTGTAGTTTTCTTTCTTTGTGACATCCTTGTCTGGTTTTGGTATCAAGGTGATGGTGGCCTCGTAGAAGGAATTTGGGAGTGTTCCTCCCTCTGCTATATTTTGGAAGAGTTTGAGAAGGATAGGTGTTAGCTCTTCTCTAAACGTTTGATAGAATTCACCTGTGAAGCCATCTGGTCCTGGGCTTTTGTTTGTTGGAAGATTTTTAATGACAGTTTCAATTTCAGTGCTTGTGATTGGTCTGTTCATATTTTCTATTTCTTCCTGATTCAGTCTTGGCAGGTTGTGCATTTCTAAGAATTTGTCCATTTCTTCCAGATTGTCCATTTTATTGGCATAGAGTTGCTTGTAGTAATCTCTTATGATTTTTTTTATTTCTGCAGTGTCAGTTGTTACTTCTCCTTTTTCATTTCTAATTCTATTGATTTGAGTCTTCTCCCTTTTTTTCTTGATGAGTCTGGCTAGTGGTTTATCTATTTTGTTTATCTTCTCAAAGAACCAGCTTTTAGTTTTATTGATCTTTGCTATCATTTCCTTCATTTCTTTTTCATTTATTTCTGATCTGATTTTTATGATTTCTTTCCTTCTGCTAGCTTTGGGGTATTTTTGTTCTTCTTTCTCTAATTGCTTGAGGTGCAAGGTTAGGTTGTTTATTCGAGATGTTTCCTGCTTCTTAAGGTGGGCTTGTATTGCTATAAACTTCCCCCTTAGAACTGCTTTTGCTGCATCCCATAGGTTTTGGGTCGTTGTGTCTCCATTGTCATTTGTTTCTAGGTATTTTTTTATTTCCTCTTTGATTTCTTCAGTGATCACTTCATTATTAAGTAGTGTATTGTTTAGCTTCCATGTGTTTGTATTTTTTACAGATCTTTTCCTGTAATTGATATCTAGTCTCATGGCGTTGTAGTCAGAAAAGATACTTGATACAATTTCAATTTTCTTAAATTTACCAAGGCTTGATTTTTGACCCAAGATATGATCTATCCTGGAGAATGTTCCATGAGCACTTGAGAAAAATGTGTATTCTGTTGTTTTTGGATGGAGTGTCCTATAAATATCAATTAAGTCCATCTTGTTTAATGTATCATTTAAAGCTTGTGTTTCCTTATTTATTTTCATTTTGGATGATCTGTCCATGGGTGAAAGTGGGGTGTTAAAGTCCCCTACTATGAATGTGTTACTGTCAATCTCCTGTTTTATGGCTGTTAGTATTTGCCTTATGTATTGAGGTGCTCCTATGTTGGGTGCATAAATATTTACAATTGTTATATCTTCTTCTTGGATTGATCCCTTGATCATTATGTAGTGTCCTTCTTTGTCTCTTGTAATAGTCCTTATTTTAAAGTCTATTTTGTCTGATATGAGAATTGCTACTCCAGCTTTCTTTTGGTTTCCATTTGCATGGAATATCTTTTTCCATCCCCTTATTTTCAGTCTGTATGTGTCTCTAGGTCTGAAGTGGGTCTCTTGTAGACAGCATATATAAGGGTCTTGTTTTTGTATCCATTCAGCCAATCTGTGTCTTTTGGTGGGAGCATTTAGTCCATTTACATTTAAGGTAATTATCGATATGTATGTTCCTATTCCCATTTTCTATATTGTTTTGGGTTCGTTATTATAGGTCTTTTCCTTCTCTTGTGTTCCTTGTCTAGAGAAGTTCCTTTAGCATTTGCTGTAAAGCTGGTTTGGTGGTGCTAAACTCTCTCAGCTTTTGCTTGTCTGTAAAGGTTTTAATTTCTCCATCAAATCTGAATGAGATCCTTGCTGGGTAGAGTAGCCTTGGTTGCAGGTTTTTCTCCTTCATCACTTTCAGTATGTCCTGCCACTCCCTTCTGGCTTGTAGGGTTTCTGCTGAGAGATCAGCTGTTAACCTTATGGGGATTCCCTTGTGTGTTATTTGCTGTTTTTCCCTTGCTGCTTTTAATATGCTTTCTTTGTATTTAATTTTTGACAGTTTGATTAATATGTGTCTTGGCGTATTTCTCCTTGGATTTATCCTGTATGGGACTCTCTGTGCTTCCTGGACTTGATTAACTATTTCCTTTCCCATATTAGGGAAGTTTTCAACTATAATCTCTTCAAATATTTTCTCAGTCCCTTTCTTTTTCTCTTCTTCTTCTGGAACCCCTATAATTCGAATGTTGGTGCGTTTAATGTTGTCCCAGAGGTCTCTGAGACTGTCCTCAGTTCTTTTCATTCTTTTTTCTTTATTCTGCTCTGCAGTAGTTATTTCCACTATTTTATCTTCCAGGTCACTTATCCGTTCTTCTGCCTCAGTTATTCTGTTATTGATCCCATCTAGAGTACTTTTAATTTCATTTATTGCGTTGTTCATCATTGCTTGTTTCATCTTTATTTCTTCTAGGTCCTTGTTAACTGCTTCTTGCATTTTGTCCATTCTACTTCCAAGATTTCGGATCATCCTTACTATCATTATTCTGAATTCTTTTTCAGGTAGACTGCCTATTTCCTCTTCATTTGTTAGGTCTGGTGCATTTTTATCTTGCTCCTTCATCTGCTGTGTGTTTTTCTGCCTTCTCATTTTGCTTATCTTACTGTGTTTGGGGTCTCCTTTTTGCAGGCTGCACGTTCGTAGTTCCCGTTGTTTTTGATGTCTGTCTCCAGTGGCTAAGGTTGTTTCAGTGGGTTGTGTAGGCTTCCTGGTGGAGGGGACTAGTGCCTGTGTTGTGGTGGATGAGGCTGGATCTTGTCTCTCTAGTGGTCAGGTTCACGTCTGGTGGTGTGTTTTGGGGTGTCTGTGGCCTTATTATGATTTTAGGCAGCCTTTCTGCTAATGGGTGGGGTTGTGTTCCTGTTTTGCTAGTTGTTTGGCATAGGTTGTCTAGCACTGTGGCTTGCTGGTCGTTGAGTGAAGCTGGGTGCTGGTGTTAAGATGGAGGTCACTGGGAGATTTCCACCGTTTAATATTATGTGGAGCTGGGAGGTCTCTTGTTGACCAGTGTCCTGAAGTTGGCTCTCCTACCTCAGAGGCAGAGCCCTGACTCCTGGCTGGAGCACCAAGAGCCTTTCATCCACACGGCTCAGAATAAAAGGGAGAAAAAGTAGAGAGAATTAGTAGAAGTATGAGGAAAGAAAGAAGGAAAGGAGGAAAGGAAGGAAGGAAGAAAGAAGCAAAGAAGGAAAGAAAGGAGGGAGGGAGGGAGGAAGGAAGGAAGGAAGGAAGGAGGGAAAGAAGGAAAAAAGACAGAAAGAAAGAAGATACAGTAAAAATAAAATAAAGTATAATATAGTTATTGAATTAAAAAATATTTAGAAAAAAAAAAAAAAGAGGGACGGATAGAACCTTAGGACAAATGTTGGAAGCAAAGCTATACAGAGAAAATCTTATACAGAAGCATACACATACACCTTCACAAAAAGAGGTAAAGGGGGAAAAATCATAAATCTTGCTCTCAGAGACCACCTCCTCAATTTGGGGTGATTCGTTGTCTAAAGGAGGGAAGGACGGAAAGAAAGAAAGAAGGAACGACGGTAAAGTATAATAAAGTTGTTACAATTAAAATTAATTATTGAGAAAAAAAATTTTTTTTTAAAAACCATGGACGGATAGAGCCCTAGGACAAATGGTGGAAGCAAGAGTATACAGACAAGATCTCACACATAAGCATACACGTACACATTCACAAAAAGAGGAAAAGGGAAAAAATAATCATAGATCTCGCTCCTAAATTCCACCTCTTCAATTTGGGATCATTCCTTGTCTATTCAGGTATTCCACAGATGCAGGGTATATCAAGTTGATTGTGGAGCTTTAATCCGCTGCTTCTGAGGCTGCTGGGAAAGATTTCCCTTTCTCTTCTTTGTTCTCACAGCTCACAGGAGCTCAGCTTTGGATTTGGCCCTGCCTCTGCGTGTAGGTCGCTGGAGGGCGTCTGTTTTTTGCTCAGACAGGAAAGGGTTAAAGGGGCCGCTGATTCGGGGGCTCAGGCTCACTCAGGCCGGGGGTGAGGGGGGGGAAGGAGGGGCACTGCGTGCGGGGCGGGCCTGCGGCGTCAGAGGCGGCGTGACGTTGCGGCAGAGGCCGGCGTGACGTTGCACCAGCCTGAGGCCCGCCGTGCGTTCTCCCGGGGAAGTTGTCCCTGGTTCCCGGGAACCTGGCAGTGGCGGGCTGCACAGGCTCCGCGGAAGAGGGGTGTGGAGAGTGACCTGTGCTCGCACACAGGCCCCTTGGTGGCGGCAGCAGCAGCCTTAGCGTCTTCCGCCCGTCTCTGGGGTCCGCGCTTTTAGCCGCGGCTCGCGCCCGTCTCTGGGGTTCGCGCTTTTAACCGCGGCTCGCGCCCGTCTCTGGGGTTCGCGCTTTTAGCCGCGGCTCGCGCCCGTCTCTGGAGTTCCTTTAAGCAGCGCTCTTAAACCCCTCTCCTCGCGCACCAGGAAACAAAGAGGGAAGAAAAAGTCTCTTGCCTCTTCGGCAGGTGCAGGCTTTTCCCCGAACTCCCTCCCGGCTAGTCGTGGTGCACTAACCCCTTCAGGCTATGTTCAAGCCGCCAACCCCAGTCCTCTCCCTGCGCTCCGTCCAAAACCGAAACCCGAGCTTCAGCTCGCAGCCCCGCCCGCCCCGGCGGGTGAGCAGACAAGCCTCTCGGGCTGGTGAGTGCCGCTCGGCACCGATCCTCTGTGCGGGAATCTCCCCGCTTTGCCCTCCGCACCCATCGCTGTGCACTACTCCTCGGTCCCGAAGCCCCCCCCTCCGCCTCCCGCAGTCTCCGCCCGCGGAGGGGCTTCCTAGTGTGTGGAAACTTTTCCTCCTTCACAGCTCCCTCCCACTGGCGCAGGTGCCGTCCTTATTCTTTTGTCTCTGTTTTTTCTTTTTTTCTTTTGCCCTACCCAGGTACGTGGGGAGTTTCTTGCCTTTTGGGAGGTCTGAGGTCTTCTGCCAGCCTTCAGTAGGTGTTCTGTAGGAGTTGTTCCACGTGTAGATGTATTTCTGGTGTATCCGTGGGGAGGAAGGCGATCTCCGCGTCTTACTCTTCCGCCATCTTCAAGGTCCCCCTGTATTATCTTTTATATATACCAATGGATTCAATTTGCTAAATTTTTCTCTTTTTTTTTTTTTTTTTTTTTAGTACTCTTTGCATTTATGTTCATGAGAGATTAGCCTGTAACTTTCTCTTTAAAAGTATTTCTTCAATTTTGGTATAGAATAGATATACTATTAGATATACGTTGGGTGCTCTCAGTGTAGCCTCTGCTTGTTCAATTGCTGTCACTTATATGTGTATGTATCTTTGTCTTTCTTAGCTATTTGCCACTGAATTCCTCAAAAATAGCTACAAATCTGATAAGTTCACTTTAAAATTTCAGTGACTGTACTTTCTAACAGTATTTTAAATTACTTCCTTTCACGTTCACCTGTATGTTATTTTTTCATTTCTGCCTGTTTTTGTTTTGCAGTTTCTTATTTTATTTTAATGGAAATTACTCTTCATTTACTACTGGAGGCATCTTAAACATACTCATTTTATATTCTTTGTTCAACTAAGACACAGTATTTATGCAATTTTGTTTTGAATACTCTTTGGTAGTGGGGAAATTTTTTTTCCTTCTCCCGCCCAATTTCCCACCTCCTATGCTTACCCTCTCCAGTCTTAAGGTTACACCTTATCTCTTATCACTCATCTCCCTGGGCCCTTTTTTTAAAAAAATTTTATTAAGACGTTTCAGGGTGTGGTGATCTAGTTAGAGAGCCAGCTTTCTCATTTCTTGATTAAAAGGCTTAGTCTGCGTGCTCACAGTCTGAGACCCACAGGTTAATTGAAGCCCCAGCCCAGATGGTGATGAGTTTTATTTTTAGCTTCCTTTAGAGTTGGGGAGTCTCACTCCAGGCCTTAGCTTCAAGAACTTTCTATTCCTGGTCCTGTTTGCCTCAGAGCACTTAAATCCCTTTTACTCCGTAGGAGCAAACTTCAGATCTGAAGCTAAGCCACCCTTCAGCTTTGCTAGCACTCTCCACTTTGTTACATGGTTCTTCTCTGCTTATTTTATTTGGAGGACCTTTTTTTTTTTTTTTTACTATTATTATGTGTTTGCAATAAATGTGTTGGGTCAAAATATGAATCCCTGCAACCATCTTACCTGGAAACCGTGGTGTATTTGAATCAGTTTTTCCTGATGGTTTACATATTTGTTGGTAAAATATAAAATGTGATACCAACAAATAACTTCTTAATGAACTATACTGGTGAAAAAACATTTTTGAAAGTTTTACAGTTGGATGTTGGAAAGAAAGTTGATTTCTGTTAAAGAGATGTTTATTATAATGATAATAGGAATATGATATTTTCTAGTTGTTATAGAATGTCTTTTTTTCATGATTTTTATTAAGCTGTGAGGTGGACATAGATGAATCAGGCACATACAAAATATCACTCTTAAGGAACTTTAAGTACAATAAGAGACAATATTAACACAGAGAATTATAATATAGAAATAGATAAATCACAATTGAAAACGACATTTTAAAAAATCAGAGAAATGGGGCATCTTAATGAGGTTAGGAAACATAATTTCCATGAGGTTGGGAAACATAATTTCTATGCAAGGTAATATGAGAGAGACAGTTTTTCAAGATAAGATTTGGAATTGGCAGCTTTGAAGGGGGACACCCCAGACAGAGGGAGCCGTGAGAACAGGGGACCAGGAGTGTGCAAATGTGTATGTATGTAGAAATACATGCTCCTTTTCTGCCCCCTCACCCCCCCCCCTTACTGAGACCATCTTCCTTTTGCTGAGGCTAATTCTCTGATCTTTGTCCTCCTCTGCTTATAGCTGCCAGTCCATGCATGGCCTAACCCCATGTTCGAAGTTTCCAAAATATTTTTCTCGACTCATTAAATTCCTGTTTAATTACTTGCTCTCCCCAGCTCTGATTTAAGAATTTTTCACTGCATTATCATTCACTTGCTTTGCAATTATCACTTACGTATTTTATATCTGTACGTTTAATCTCCTCCAAATAAATTGCAAGCTCTTAAAAATCAGTACAGGCACTTACTACTTCTTTGGAACTTCCTCTATACATATTCAGTGTTTTGAACAAATGTGTTAATTAATTTTGTATTTGGAAGAAATATATATTAAAAAAAAGAATCCACATCTGAGATGTTCATTTTTGGTTGTTGTTTTTCTCAATTTGTCTCTATTTCTCTGTGCCTTCTTTCTCTAGGACTCTTACTGTCTCTCTGCCTGAACATTTAAATATGTATAGAAACATATATACACACACATACATGAGCACAAATACAACATGTTCAAATAGTATATCAAGAAGGGGTAATATCTAGGAGGGGTAATGTATAACTTTTCATATAATCAAACTATAAGTTCCTTTATTTCTCTTTTAGGTAAAGACAGCATCTTAGGAAGCTAGAAAAGTAAGGTGTCCTTAAAACCACCAATACAATACTTTTATATATGTATAAAAGGTAAAAACTGTATGTCTAAGACAGTGTTTGTGTCTTTGTGCCATCAATCACCTCCTTCTTTTATTAGTCTCAGATAGAAGATAAACAACAAGACTGACAGTTTTGTGTCCTTTGCTGTTTTGTGTCACCATCACAGGCAAGAGGGTATTATGTCATCATTCAAGTCTGTCACATTTGGTGTATTCTTCTATTTGCCTTAAAGACTGTTTTCCTCATAATCCTCATAAATAAATTTTTAAAATACCTATTTATTATACACTGTTTTATTATGGAAATATTTTCCTGTAATATAATGTCCTCTACCACAGATGAGAACATTTAACTGCTGCCAAAGCCTCCAGAATATAGAGGTGTTTTGTTTTAAAGAAATATTTCTTAAATAAATGAAAGGTATATAAGATATATGGATTTTATTTTTCAAAATTATGTGTTACAAGAAAACTAATAAATTTCTACATATGTGTAACATGTAAATCAAACAAAGAATTTTAATATTTTTATCATAAACCCAGAAAGTGTTTAGTGCTACAACAAGAAATACTTTTTTTAAATTTTAAATTATGTTTATTTTATGGGAGATGGGATATTTCTTTGAATAATGTGTGTTTGTTCTGAAATGGATATCTGAGCTGTAATAGTGATAAAAATGGTGAAGTAGAAAGTATAAGACTTTAATACCATTAATAAGATTATCCCAACTTCTTTCTTCTTTTCCTTTCTATTTTCTGGACTGTCATCTACCTTCACATTGTCTTACTTCCACATTTTACAATGAGATTTTATGGTATGTTTATTGCTAAAAAGCAGCCTAAATAAATGAAGTGGCCCTATAATTAATTAATAACCAATTTCAATAACCATATAATAAAGTGCCAAAATAGAATTTGCTATTTATTCTGTATTTTGTAAAGTTTTAATGTTTTTAAAATAGATATGCTTAGTTGATGGAAATGAGAAAAGTCATAAAAGTGCAAAGAAGCAGGAAAACAAATCATCCCAAATTCCAACATTCCATTAGGTACTTTTTCTATTTTATAATGAAATCGATACTGTACTGAATACTGAATTTTGCATCCTTCTGTTTTCAGTTAGGCTTATATCATTTCCCTGTGTTAAAGGTCTGCATGCTTATAATATGAAGGCCTTTTCATACTTCATTAAAAAGTTTGTTTTCTAATATTGGATATTAAGTTTATTTATACATTTTCATTATTATAATGGCTATTTTTTGTACATAAATCTTGGGTAAAATTGAAATGACTTTCACTAGGATGGAGAGACTAGGTCAGTACTCCCCTAAAAACAGAGACAGCTTGTTCTCTTGATTTTCTTCCTTTCTGCAGTAAAATATTTTCAAATGGTTTTCTTAAAGGAACTAGATGGAATTTTTCTGAGACCTTGCATATCTAATAATTTTTTTCTGTTACAATATCATGTGGAAGGCAAACTTGTTGGTTATATAATTTTTGCCTTATAACCTTTCATTCTCACAGTTGCAATGAAATTGCTATTTTTGTTTCAGGGATTTAATTACTTGCAGAATAAAAACACAGGTTAATTTTAGCCCTAGAAATTACTCTGCTAATGTAGATACGGTTGTCTGTGCATTATTTTTCTTAGTAATTTCTCTCTCTGCACACACACCCAACAAAAAGCTGCATATATAGTTTCTCTTGTTGCTTGTACTGCCTTTTCTTCTGCATTCTGAGAGATCTCAAGTTGTTCACCTAACATCATTGTTTCCATTTTAACTATAGTTATATGGCTTTGACTGCTGCCTTTACTTTGGACTTGAATTCTTTTGTATTTTAAATCTGTCTTCATCTTCATTTTTTTTATTGTATCCTGCTTTCATTATATTTCAGATTATTTTCCCTATGTATCTTTCTTCCTTTTGTAAAGAGTTTGTATTTTCTTGTAGCCTACTGAGATTTCTAATCACTTGTCTAATATATTTTCTGGTTCCTACAGCAAATCCTATAGTAGTTCTTTGGCATTGTGTCCCTTTCTTTTGATCAGTAGTATTTTTCATTGGAATCATTTTATTTTTCATTTAACTAATTTTTATTATTTACATTAATGCAATCTTCATTAACAAACTCACAAATTTCAGGAGTTAAAGGCAATAGAATTTTAATTTTCTCTGAAGTAGTGTTCAATACAAAAGTTTTTAGCATCTGTGGTCTTTCACTCTATGGGGATTCAGGGACCCTTGGTTCTTCAATTTTATGGCATTTTCATTGCCCAGAGCTTTGGAAGCCCCCACTTCAAAACAGGAGAAGGAAGAAGAGAGGGTGGAGAAGCTCCACCAACTTCTTAAAACCCTTAGCAATGAAGTGAGGTATATCGCTTCACTACATTTCATTGGCTAAATCTAGTCACTTTGCTTTAATCCAAAATAAGGAGTTGCTGAGACAACACCTTCACTGGGCAACTACCTCCTGGATTTGAATATGGAATGGAGAACACATTTTTTTTTTTTTTTTTTTTTTGTAGAAAACTAGTCATCCTAGCCTCAATCATCTCTTAGTAGGGAGAGGTCTACCAGATCTAATGCATGATGACACTCAACATGTAAATATTACTGTCAGTTCCCTTCTTATTCTACAACTGGATGGTAGATAAATATGTTATGTCCTAACACAGTCCCCAATCTCTAGCTTGCTTAATCGCCCGTAGCCTGGTTGATCTTAGATGGGATCTCAACTGCCCTAATTTTTTTGGGATCTCAGTACCACGGCAATCCTACTGGTGCATTTATAGAAACTCTCCCTGTTTCCATCTAATGCCTACATTTTACTTATGAATTCTGAACCTCCTTGATGTACCACTGCCACTTCCAATTTGGCTGCCAGGATATTGCTTTTTATTTGCCTAACTGTTTATTATAACATAAGATCTCCGGGGCTCAGTGGGAACATAATTCTGGTTAATTCAAAAAGTAGCACTTATTTGGTAATTGAAGGCCTTTTTGGTATGTCCAGGAGAGAAATCCCAGAAAGTATTCACATAGTAAGGCTGCTCTAAGTGTGTTGTGGAATGTAAGGGAATATAGTTTTGTAGCAGATTATTTCTAAAACACGTATTTTTCTTATTCTCTCCTGCATTGTAAGGCTGTTTTATACACTTCTCCCTTTCATATGGTCCTCATTATCTCAGTGAAAGCTCTCCAAGGGGGAGCCAGGATCTTTTCCACAGGGTAGGCTTGTTGTTGGGCTGCCTCAGTCTCCAAAGCCAAGTCAAGCTCAAAGCCGTAAGTCCACATCTCAGAGCTTCGTAGGAAAGCTGGGGAGTCAGGAAGTACAGGAGCCTTTGAAGTAGTACATGTCACACTATGGATCTCCCTCCTGAGAATTAGCAAGAGTAGTGTGCAGTTGTGCTTTCTCTATGGGTTTCAGAAGGCACCTCCACAGTATATCTCAATTCAACTCAGCTACAAAGTAGGAGTTCAAGGTTACTGCGGAACCATTATACTTAATGCGGTAAAATACAATGTGCTCTTTTATTATAGATTTCACATGATGTGTCTAATTTGACGTATACTTTTTCTCATCTTTTCAGTAAGTTTTGGAATATTACTTGTGTGAATTACTGCAAAAAAGTCTCTTGCCATACTCACTCCTAAAAGCCTTTTATCAAATTAGCTTTCATCAGTCACTCCTCATGTGTCCTAGCTTCTCAGCATCAATCGTTTTAGTTGTATATGGATTTTTTTTCGTACTTTATTTTAAATTGCCTTATTTATTTTTATGATTATTTATATATACAGTGTGTCTCCCTAGAAGTGTATGTATTTATATAAATTATATGAGCTTATATACAATGTAAATAATTGTGTATATATAAAATTATTTATAGTAGACTGTAAACATATGAAAAATTGCTAAAATGTTATACTTTAGTTGTAGTGACATACTAAGATATGTTGCATTTTATTTTTTAGTCACTGAATTTATCTGCCTTTTGCTAAAATCTGTTATAAACAAAATTTGGGTGCCATATATTTTTTACGCATTGCCAGACTTCTAAATATTAGCATATAATTTAATATTAATTAAGACTTTTCAAAAGCCAATTTAGATAGCTGAAGTAAAGAAAAATAAAATTATATGATGTAAAAAGGGAAAAATCAATGCTTTAAATTTAGAAAGTAGGATGTCATTCCTTAATTCTGCGTAGTAAATTGTGATTTATTTTTGTTACTCTGAGATTTATTACATTCCCACTGAATGTTGGTTTATATAAGAGGACATTTTAAAAACAATATTCATGATCAGTATTAATTGGCTGATTTTTCAGAGGCATTATTTACTTTCTGGAAGATTCACAAATCCCCTTCTCCCCACAATAAGGGGAAAATAGTAAGAAGTAGAGAAACTGAGGCCACTTGAACAGATGCAAGATCAACGTTAAGTTGTTAAACTTTCAGTAACAAATGTGCATTGGCAATGAAAAATGTTAAACATGTTTCAAAGAAATCTATGGACTAGTATTAATGAAATCTGTATTATACTGATGTCTTTTGTGATTGTGCCTGAATTTCCAAAATATAAAAATGATTTTCTTAAATGTATTAACGGGTTCCTAGATTTTCAAAGTTTGTGTACTATAGAATTTATTTCATCTAATATTGTCCACAAAATGACGGCAAAACTGAAGATTTAAACCAAATTTCAAACTGTAGGAGATGAGACTTTGGGATTATTAGAAACATGCCACAGCATAGTCTTGAGTCATTTTCTCCTCCTATTTTACAAATACCAATGCACAGCTTTCACAGGGTGTGGGACCTTGTAAAGTTAAAAGATCACAAATACCAAAGGCTAGTTTCTTTAATGAAGGCAGGTGTTTTCCATTCCTAATGTACCTTTGTGTATGCATTTCCATAATAGCATAGCATCTAATCTTCTCTTTGATATAAATGCTCGATGAGAGTAATACCACATGGCTACATATGGTGGTTTTTATGGTGGGATGTAAAATATGAATTTCATATTTTTATGAGGAGACCAATATATTGTAGGTTGCTGGAAAGAATGAGAGCTTACAGAAACTGTTTAAATACCACATCGTTTTCTTGTTCTCTGAATCCAGGCAAATAGTGTGCTGTATCAAATTGTGAACCGTACCAAATGCTGAAGGTATTTTCTCAAGGAAAATAAGGAAATGTGACAAACACCTAGGGAAATATTGTTTTGAAGAAGCAAACAAAATATTCACAAACTTTTATTTGTGGGAGATAGGGAAAAAAGTTTGTCTATATAAGATCTTTGAAAATGTATATCAGAATTTTAGAGTTATTAAATTATGATTAATAACAATTATCCCTCATAAAACTACCCTTACTAGATGTTAAACAGATATAAAATACATTAAATGCAATTGTGTGGTATTCATGTTAGGATAAGCCTTCTAATAAACATGGTCTTTATTCACCAAACTAGAATGTAGTTGCACATATAGCAGCATTGGGGCATTTGTTATTAGTAATAAATCACAGTCGATGTTGTATGTATCTTATAAATTATTTAAACTTTGAGTTGTGAAAAGAATTCTAAAGACTAAAGTTATAAAATTGGACTTTGCTACATTATTTGCAGAACTTGTTTGATGTGTTACTACTATAAATGATATATTTATTTGATATTTTTCAAATGCTTCATATACAAAGTGAATCTTTTGGCACTTTAGGTCTGAATTTCATAAGCTAAGTTTCTATTATGTCCTTATGTCATCTGACAGATGGTATATTTTTTTCTCCTCAACATATTTTTTGTACAGAGTGATACACTAATAATAAGAATGAAATGCCTCTAATTTTTATCCAGGCAAGATGATATTGTGGGAAAAGGAATCATCTGATGTAAAGTATTTTATATATTAGAGTTTTATAAATATATATACACAGACATACAAAAATATATATATATATATTTATCTCTCTCACTGAAAACAACTTAAAAATCTACTGAAGTTTTTTTAATAGATAAAACCATACATTGAGTATAATATGTCATTGAGTTAGTGATTCCTGGTCACTAAAATCAGGACTTATTTGTGATTGAATAAATTTATGAATTCAATTTATGATTGAAAGTAGTAACTGTTACTCTTAAGTAAATTTCAAAAGTAGATTCCTGAAATCATTACAAGAGACTTCAAAAGTCACTTAGGACATTCTTCTGCAATGAAAGACATTTAAACACTCCTGGCAGGAGACCAGGTAGCCATTAATTAAACAACTTTTTTGAAAAACTTATCTCGTAAGTTTGCTCACTACAATTGTGAAGAGCTCAATAAATAGAAAGACAATCTCTATATTAAACCCAAATCAACCTCTCACTAGTTTCTAACCTTCAGTGATTTGATCAGCATAAATATGATCTCAGTTTCACATGCCAGCAACCACTTCGTCTAGTCAATGTTTTCTTTTCTAGTGAAAACATTCCCAGAATTAAATATATATATATATATATTTATCATATATGGTTTACAGATTTGGAACTGCCTTAGTCTTTATCAAAATGTAGTATATGGATTGGCAAAGAGATGAAATTAGTATATAATGATAATATATGGGTGAGGTATGTGTGGGTGTGAGAGTGTATGTTAGCAGAGTTTTCCTTTTCCAGTAGTTATCTTCATGAAAGTTTATTTGGAATTATCAAATGAGGAGTTCACATTTTAGTTGATTCCATTATTATATAGAGACCTGTAGAGTTTTCTTTTTATAATTGAAGTAGTGTTGTATTATTAGTTCATTTAAGAAGATATATAGAATTTTATTTCAAATTGATATCAGAATTGAAATTAATATTGCATACTTTATTTGGCAAATATATACATGTATATGTATCTAATTAATATACATTTATAATTTATATAAACCATCCTGAATAGTTTTTTATTCTAAAAAAATAATTTAGTAAATAATGAACAGTAATTCACCTCCCATTTTCTAAAACTAGGGTCATGCTTATAGCTTAGAGGATGACACAGTCAGTAGAAAATAACTATAGTGTTACTTCTATAGATATTTCTCCTTTGCTGAATCTAAAGCAGTGTTGAGAAGAACACATTCATAAGTAATAGATTGGTAATTCCTTTTCATAATTTAGTAACTAGGTAGAATTTTTGTACCAAAACACACTGGAATTATGACTATTTTAGAGAAAGTATATTATCTGTTGTTTTCTATCATTCCTGGATATCTACATTAATTTTTTATAGAAACATTAGCATATATAGATACAGTAGTACAAATAAGCCTACAGTAACAAGGCAGAAACTACTAACTGCTCACTAATATCTCTCCTTCCTATACATACAGCCAGACTGTATTTACCAGTCTCCCTTGAAGTATGGCCATGTGCTTGGACATGGAATGGTGTGTGTGTGGTATGTGTGCTTCCAGGCCTCTGCCATTAAATTTTGTACACATGCTTCCCCAGGCTCACTTTCTCTCAGAAGACTTTCACAATCACAAGGTGAAGATGGCAGTGTATATCATTGATGCTCCTGTAGTGTAAGTTGTCCTCTACCAATGACCTTGAGCAGTCCTTTACTGTTACATGTTAAAGAAACTTCCTGTGTTTTAAACAACTGAAATGCAACCCTTCATCTGAAAGCAAATCCATACTGTAAAATTAGTGGGTGTAATAACTTCTAGACAGTTATCTAGAGATACAAAAGAAGATTTAAGTGTATTTGCTTTGGCTTTACAGAGTTCTTTTTGCCATATGACATTGTGAAAGTAGGAATAAGATAAGCCTATTTACAATCTTAAAAAGAAGTAGTAAATTTTCAATGTCTGAATCCATAAGTTTAGAAGACTTACAGGCCTAGGCCACTGTAAAGTACAAGATGACAACTCAACTGTCTTAGATTATTTTAAGTTTCAGTTACTTAAGTCAAATTATATCAATATACAGAAAGATATTTAGAATGGGGTCTTAGAAAATGTTTTGTTTGAATTGTGAAAATATTTATTATATGTTATTTTTTAAATTTTGGTCTCTATTAATGATAGTTTGATACTACGTAAGTGAGAAAAAACTAAAGATTTAGAAACTAAAAATCAAAAGCTGCAAACTCCTTTTAAGTCAAACTTTACAAAATGAAAATTTATCAGGTGCAAGGAATCTATTAGAACATAAATTTTCAAAGTCATTGTCATGTAAAAATATGTCACCTTTCTAGAGCATATTCTGCTGACTTATCATATGAAATGATTCACCAGGTGCACCTGCCATTTTATTTATTCTCTGTGCTTTCAGCTTTCACTTGCTCATTCACTCACTTATCCAATGGAGAGATGGAAATTATATTCAGAGCACCTTGCTAGTGTCTGTGGGCAGTAGGAATTAGTCTCATTCATGGCTGGATGCACCAGGAGATTACCATATAATAAGATAAATGGTACATATCAGTATATAAACAATGGACCATATAATGTTCACTTTTACTCTCTCATTAGCTCAACAAATTATTATTGAGCTTCATGTACATTCCTGCCCTGGAAACCTAAAGGAAAGAGTGAATGTGGCTGGAGGTGGACAGTATGAAAGAATTTACCAAGAAAGCAATATGTTAATTAGCTTGAGTGAAAAGTATGAAATGGAGACATGCAGAGGGAATATATGCCTTTAGGTAAAGAGGTATGGATTACTCACCATATTTGAACAAATGCTCAGGTATTTCTAAATTATTAGGCATTTTGAGGAGGGATGGGGAAATAGACTAGAAAAGTGAACATATTTCTGATCTTTAGAGGCTTATGTTACATGACACACAGTTTAAATGTTACCTTACAAAACAGAAAATTGGGTAGGTATATAGGTGTATTAAGAATCCAGTCTATGTTCAGAGCTTTAGGAATTTAATAGAGTGAAAGAGCAACAGGGTTTCCCTCTGGACATGTCATGTGGAGGACACTGAGGAAGAGGGGCAAAAGCCTTAACAAAGACAAGAAGATGGAAAGTAGAAATACCATGGAGTTTATATTCATTCCTCAAACATATTAATAAATTTTCCATACCCAAGTTTATTAATTTTTGGTACATTTTAGACATGGTAACATTTTGCTTTTTCAAGTGTTTCATAATAACAGATTACACATATAAGTATGAGAGTAATGACTATTTGTTTTTTTACATTAGAAGTAAGAAAACCTGGGGCTTAAAAATTGAAATTCTACCACTGGAAAAACTTCCTTCAAATAGTGACACAGTTTCCAGATTTATTGCTTGGGTTCTGTTCGAATTTCTATTCTAAAACTCCATTTACTATGGTTTTAGTAAAAATTCAGTCCCAGCTGAAACTTGGTATACCAAATATCAGCTCTGGAGCAATGGTTGTTTTTACCAATTTTCCAGAAGATTGATTTAGATTGTTTTGTGTTGTATGACTGTAAAAGAACAAAACAGAAAAGGTTCACTAGCTTGATATTTTATTCTGTCTGTATGTTTTAACTCCTTTATTTCTGGCAGTCCATAGCACTATTACAAATAACATATACTGAATGTAATCAGGATATGATTATACTATTTACACAAATAAAACATTTGGGCTGTTAAATAAAATAACACTCTTATAATAAGAGTAAGAATGGCTCGATTTCCTTCTTTATCTTGCCTGTTTTACAATGTCTAGAGACATATTTTGACATCATACGTGTCAATATACTAATTGTGAGGTCTGACAAGAGTTAAGCCCTGAATCTGCGGCCCATTTGAAACTTTATTAGAGCTTATTTGACTTATTTTTCCTCTCTGATTTATTAGGATACAGATTTAATTAGCAAAACAATATTCTGGTACACCAAAACAAAGTTGACCTCACTGAAGCTTTAATTCCTCTTCCTAGTTTTTACCAGTGAGGATAGTAGGTATTTCAGCTGATAAAACAAGGTTAGCAGATTGCCTGAGTCACTTTGGTTAGTGATCAGTTCTAGAGAAATCAGTAGGGGCAAAGCAGAGTAGGCAGTTAGCACAGGTCTACGTGGATAGCGTTCAGAGAGAAAACAAGCCTGTTTGCAGAAGTTGGGAAACAAAGAAGTGCTGGTCTGGGCAACCTTAAAATAACAAAGTCAGAATCATGAGAAGGATTATATTATTAGTCAGCAAACAACACTGAAACTTGTTATTGAATCAAAGTCCATATACAGCATTCTTCGATATATCTTTCTCTAGGCAGAACTTGGCTTATTGTACTGACATATCTAAACTCCCTGTAAGAATCAAGTGGGAACACCTGGATGAGACTTGAGCTGAGAACAAGGAGAATGAAGACTGACATACCTATTGTTCTTTTAATTCCATCACACCAGTGATGTTAAACTTACAAGATGGAACTTACTGGTTGGAAAGTAATATGTTTATAAAAACTTCTAAATATGTGCAGTGATTGCTTCAGCTAAAGCCTGTGAGTGTAGAATGGTATGCTCTTGGAAACATGCTGATATTGAGAATTTAAGTAGCTAGGATGACACTTGAAATGACTTCTATCATCTTGACGTAGGTTTTTCCTTTAGTACTTGTCTGTAAAATATAGTGAATTATAATAATAAAAATCATTCAGCATATAATATTCACTTAATATATGGAATTTTCTAAAATGATGTTAATATGTACAATTATAGACTATTATTATATATAAAAAACTGATGACCCACATATTAAATTTAATACAATAAAATTTAATGGGCATCTACATGTATCATGATATGTGTAAAGCCTTGTAGACAATATAAATATTTATAAATATAAATATAAAGAGATATAATCCTGATTTGGGAAAGTTTTAGGTCAAATGGGTGAACTAGAAAAAATGCAAAAACAATGATGTTGTTATTTGCTGCATTTTAATAGTCTCTTAAAATGATTACATAATGAAATATGTTTTTTATCTTTACTTAAGCACCCTAAAGTGTGACATAAATTATTACTCACTGGAAACCAACTTAGACATATTTGAAAATGTTTCTGGCAAGAAGTATGTGATCACCTTTATAAAGATCACAGCACTTAAGAAAACTATTAATTCAAGTATATACAATTTGTATACAATTTTGTGTATACAAATTGCTATTAGGCTCTTAAATGAATAATGTCAGATAAATTCAATAGCACTAATGTTATTAAGTTAATTTGGTTTAAAACTAATTAATATACAACTTATTAACTATGCCAGTAACTTTTGTTAGAAATCAGTATAAAATGTGTGTAAAATTCTCCAAGTAATCGTCTTAGGAATTTTTATTTTACCCAGCATGAATCCCAAATATGCATTTGTATGACTGACGAACTATTTAGAACCAATGATATATTGGGAAAATAATTTTTATCCAGTGTTAAGCACTATTTAATAAATTCTCACTCATTGGTCAGTGCTTCTTATTTGCAGCTAAGATTAAATTCTCTAGAGTTCAGTGTTTTGAACTGTTAAATCACCTCACCAGTGGGTGGCAGGCACCTAATAGCTGATGAGATGTGGTCTCAGAGTAACCTACTTTTAACTCATTAGCTCATTTTAATCTCTATGGTGTGTGAACAATTACCTTTCATTCTTTTATTCCACATACTCACTTGTTCTCTTCAGTTATTCCTAGGATAATGTTTAAAATCTATTTCTTTCAATGAAATGTTTGAGGTTTTATTTTTTTTTAAAGATATTTAGATATGGGCTTCCCTGGTGGCTCAGTGGTTAAGAGTCCGCCTGCCGATGCAGGGAACGTGGGTTCGTGCCCCGGTCTGGGAGGATCCCACATGCCACGGAGTGGCTGGGCCCGTGAGCCATGGCCGCTGAGCCTGCGCGTCCGGAGCCTGTGCTCCGCAACGGGAGAGGCCACGACAGTGAGAGGCCTGTGTACCGCAAAAAAAAATTTAGATAATCATGAACATTCTGTGTGCTCAAACGACAGCACTTTTTTAAAAGATTGAATTCACTGCAACCGACAATATTACGATTCTTCTTTTTAGGTTCACTATAAATATATGCAACTTACTCTGTAGAAAGTATGGATTATTTCTGAGTCTCTACTACCTTTTGTGTTCATTTGGAAACCATAAGGTAACACAACAGTAGCTTCAGAGATCACTCATTCAGTATTTCAAATAATTGTTCAATGAATGATCACTTTTTAAAAAAACTTTTTGCAGCATGATGTTTCTAGGTCTTTTATGCTCAACAGTATCTAAACAAGACACTTTTTTTTCTTGTTTGGGGGGCTTTTCTCCCATGGGGGCTGTATCAAAGCAGACTTCCTAATTCAGTTCTTTTTCACTCTGCTCTTATATGCAGACAGAGTTTGGCTCTCAGTTTCAATTCAATAGTCATTCACCGAAAACTTGCTGCGCAGATACTTAGGATGCAGGGTGCTGAGATGTGCAAGACTAGGATCCTGCTCACAGGGGCATCCATTGAGTTGTATTTCACCCCTCTTTGGACTTTAGAAGGTTTCCTTTGTTTCTTTCATACTTAAAATGCTGTGATAAAGAGAACTGCAGATGACATCATAAGTATTTACAAACTTGAAAAGATAAATGCTGTGGATGTAAGATTTGTTTAAAAACAAATTTGTTTAAAAACAAATTGTGTCCAAAGGGATTTCTCTGGTGAGGGGGAAGTGGGGAGGTGCTGCTGGGAGAACAGGTCCTGAAGATATCTGTACCAGAGATGTCATTTCTATTTTTCATGCCTTTATTGATCCCCTTTCTCTTGAGCCTATAAATATGATTCAGTCTCTTCCTTCCAGAAAAATAGCCTCCCTTCCTTCTGACCCTGGACTGTCTCCTACTCTTCTCATCCAAGAGTGCAATCTGGTTCCTTCTTAGCAACCTCCTTATGATATAGCCAAACTCACCGACACTGTCCAAATACAATGGACACTTTCCAATCTTGAAATCACTTAAATTCTCTATAATAAAAAATGGTTATAGCTACTAAAATAAAATAAAATGTTCAGTCCAATAAAAATTTCCTTAGGCAGCTCTTTGTTTTTTGGCAAATGAATTATCAAGGAAATTTATACAATAAATAATCCCTTTGCTAACTGTGTCACTTTCTTCCCTTTTGGGAATATGTTTTCAGGTTTTGAATATCTATTCATGTATTTCATTTCTCTAAATCATATACCTTATACTTTCACTCAATTGTTATTATCTCCGCCTAACACTCAGCAGACTGGGGTACACAATAGGTGACTTACCTATTGATATGGCTAACCAATGACAGAGGTTACATTAAAATATATGTATTCTACTTTTCAGAGCCTAATTTTTAGTCAAACCTGGTAGTAATTATAAAACAACTCAAAAAATTATAGGATTTGGCAAGCTGAATCGAGACATTTCAGACTTTAAATATTTAGGTTCTCATCTGGATTCCAAACCTAAAATATTTTAATATATCATTGCACATTTGTTTAAATCACTTTACATATAACATGATACCATAGTTCTCATAATGCAAAGATGGAAATGAATCAGGAATTATTATCCACAGGAAACCTGACCTCATATAAGTGCCTAAAGCAGATCTTCTGATACCAAAGTCAGTGCTTTTAGCCTTACTCCACACAAATGGTTTAAATATGAACATTTTCTATTTGTATGCACTTGAGTAATTCAGTTTGACTTCAGTGATATTATGTAGTTATATAGTTTATATATATATATATAATATTTAGTTTCCATAAAAGAGTCTGACCAAAAGAGAGTTAAATTCCTTTTGCCAAGATTCACTAAAAAATGTAAGCTCTGTCTCTCTGTCAGTGCGACCTGTGTTAGAAGAAATGAAATTGAACACGGGGTGAGTAACATGTTTTACCCACACAGTATCATTGCAGGAATGTGAGGTTTTCCCTTTTGGAGACTTCTTTTTTATAAAAAACAAGAAATATGTGATAAATATTTTTTTAAATAAATCATACCTTTGAAAAGTGGTTGGTATAGCATGAGGTCCTATTGGGGAAATGACAAATCTGTGTCCGCCTCTTTTCCTCTAGCAACTGAACAAGGCATATATAATAGGGAGTGTAAGAGATAGCGTACAAAATAGACATTTTTATAAAAAGTCCGCTGTAACCTAGTGGAGTCGCAAACACAATTGTAATCAGTCTTCCTTAATTTTTATAGTTGATAAAAATCAGTTTTGAAAATGTTCGCAAGTGTATGTCTCCTTATGAAATTAGAGGTAACAAAGAATGGTAATAGATGGACGATAATCATTCAGGTATGTGTTATTGAGTAAGTGAGAGGATGATTTTTAAAGTATATTTAAAATCATGAAAATTTAGAATTTTACCAAATATATTTTTTTAATTTCCTGCTCCTCTCACAAAGCATAGAGGAAAGTTATAGGCAATTTAAGAATATATGACACTTGGGATCCCCTTCTTACTCTGTGGCAAATGTATATAATGAGTTTCAAGCTTTGATATCAAAACCATTTCCCCATTCCATCTAATGTGCAGAAAATATTTTAAGCTGAGTTATTATTCATACCCAGTTGTGAGAAATAATACAGAGAAATCCATGTACCCTCTACCCAAATAACATCTTGGAAAGATATCACAGCTAGAAAATAGACATTGACATAGTCCACCAATCTTATTTGAGTTTCACCGGTTTTACATGTACTCGTTTGTGTGTGTGTGTGTGTGTGTGTATGTGTTTAGTTTTATCCAGTTTCATTACATATGTAGGTTAATGTATCCATCACCACAGTCAAGATGCAAAGCGGTTCTATCACCACAAGGATCCTTCATGCTGTAGTTTTATAACCACGCTCATATCACTCCCACTCCCCCTCCACCCCTTACTAACCTTCACCGTTGGTAGGAACTAATCTTTTCTCCATCTCTATAATTTTAGTTATTTCAAGACACTATATAAAAGGATTTCATCTTAATTTATCTATAGAGTTTCTGAATGTATCACTTTGTATATTTTCTTAGTAGTTGCTCCAGGTATTGAAATGCTATACATATACAATTTATCACAGTCTACTACTTTTACCACTTCTGGTAAAATATGGAAGCCTTACTTCCATTAGGTCCTTTTGCCCTGACACTTTTTATTTGTTTTAACTATTCCTTCTTAACATGTTGAACACTGCATCAGTTGATGGTATAATATTTGTTTTAACCATCATATAGTCAGGAAAATGCAACAGAGTAGTCTATATTGTATTTACCCATATTTTTTGTTCTCTCACTTGTTCTTCCTTCTTGATGCTTCAAAATTTCTTCTACTCTGAAGAACTTTAACTCTTCTTTAAGACGGATCTGCTAGAGAAACATGTTTTTAGTTTTCCTCCTTCTAAAAATATATTTATTTCCCCTTGATTCCTGAACGTTGGTTTCACTGGATAAGAATTCATGATCAACAGTTCTCTTCTTTCAGAACTTGAAAAATGTGCCACTGCCTCTGATCTCCATAATTTCAAATGAGGTCATATATTGTCATTTGAAATAGTGTTTTCTTATAGGTAATATGTCTTTCTCTCACGGGCCCAGCCGCTGCACCGCATGTGGGATCTTCCCGGACCGGGGCACGAACCCGTGTCCCTTGCATCAGCAGGCGGACTCTCAACCACTGCACCACCAGGGAAGCCCTAATTTCACTGTATCTTGATTTGGACCTTTTGGGGTTTATCCTGTTTGAGTTTGCTCCTCTTCCTGATTTTGTACATTTATTTCTTTTGCCTAATTTGTGAAGTTTTTACCATTATTTCTTAAATTCTTTCTGCCTCACTCTCTTTCTCTTCTTTTGGGACTTATATGGTACCAATGTTGGATATTTTGTTATTGTCCCACAGGTCCCCAAGATTCTGATTTTTTGTTTTTTTGTTTGGTTTTCCAATCTGTTTTCTCTCTCTTGTTCAGATCCAGTGACTTGTATTGGTCTGTCCTTAAGTTCACTGATTCTACCCTCTGTTGTCTCATTGTACTATTTATCCAATCCAGTGAGTTTTTATTTTGGTTGTTGTATTTTTGCCTTCTGTACTTTCCTTTGATTCTTTTTTTAAATAACTTCTTTAGAGTGCTGAGATTTTCTATTTTGTATTTGTTTCAAGATAATTAGTAATTGCTTGTTAAAGTAATTTTATGATGGCTTCTTTAAATTCTCTGTCAGATAATTCTAACATCTGTTTCAACTCAGTATTAGCATCTGTGGATTATTTTTTCTCATTCAAGTTATGTTTTGCCTGGTATTTGGTGTGACCAGTAATTCTTTTTTTATCACATCCTGGACATTTTGGTTATTGTGTTAGGAGACTCTGGATACTATTTACATCTTCTATTCAATTTAAGTTCAGCACACAGGTCCTGGCTTACATTTGTGGGCTATGGTTCCACCAACAATTTAATTTTCAGAGCCTTTGTGGTGCTATTTGGTCACTTTGAGTTGTCTGTTTCCACTGGGAGTTGTACTGATCCCTACTGGTGCCACCTAAGGAAGCAAGGCCTCCTGATGGCTCTAGGGGGGATAAATGGTTCTTTAGCTCATCAAAGATCACTTCAAGGGCTGGGTAATTGTTATAGAAGGATTGGCCCACTGCCTGTGCTGCCCAATTGACCGTTGTCTCTCAGTAGGGAAGGGGAGTCTCCAGCCTAATGGAAAAAGAGACTGCGTTCCATGACAGTGATGATCCCGATTGATTCCCCTTGGGGGTGGCCCAGTCTCTCCTGAAGTTCTTGGTGGGAATCCCATTTGCTCTGCAATAAAAATGAGTCTACCTAGGCCACCTTCTGTTGCTATGTTATGGTTGGAAGAAGCCGGGCCTCAAATGCCTTTTACAATTGGTTAGAGAGACACTGTGTTATTCCTTAGGTTCTGGTATTACTAACCAGTCCCCTTTCCTCTTTCTACCTTTCAGAGTACTCCTTTAGTCACCTCTTGCTTAATTCCTGGTTTTATAGCTGTCCTTAGTGGAGCACGTAGTGATATTTAAGTTTTTTAATGCTTTTCCAAAAATGATTTAAAAGAAGCATAAATAAGCAAGATGCTTAAGAGATCTGTGAAAACAAGTGTTCTGTGATAGAAAAGGTGGTTTGAACCAAAGAATATATTAAAAGTATTTAACAGACAGTACAGCAGAGGCACCAAACAGTCAGAGCAAATTTAACGTCAGGTACAGTACAGGTGTTTTTCAGCTGAAAGTTAGCTCTGATTTAAAAAAAGCTTAACAGGTGTCTCTACTGCAGAGAACTTTCAATACGCTAAGGTTCATTGTTGGTTTCCTAGAAGGAATTGAGCAGTCATAGTTTTCCCAAATTTATCTGGGCATAGAAGTGAAATTTTTTGTTTACAGCTCTTCTTGGTACTGACAACTCATGAAAGACTTTGTGAAGGAAAGCCATTTTTGTCACCATCAATATCTACCTCATCCAAGGTATTGTACTTACTAGATGCAATCATTTAATTAAAAAGTTATTTCTCAGAACATTAAGGAACATTTAATTCTACTTAAATCTGATAAAATATTTCAATATATTTAAACCTTCCTTTAAAACATTTCAGGAAACCAGATTTAGACATATGGCCAAAGAAAATGTTTATTGTGTTGTGCTAAAAATATGTAGTCTAACAGTAGCAACTTTTCCTAATGTTGTTATTCATATTTTCAGTATTTTCTTTTTCCAGCTTTAAGGGACAATAGGATCGAGCTGGTTCGGGCTTCCTGGCATGAACTGAGTATCAGCGTCAGTGATGTCTCTCTCTCTGATGAAGGACAGTACACCTGTTCTTTATTTACAATGCCTGTCAAAACTTCCAAGGCCTATCTCACTGTTCTGGGTAAGTGCAAGGGACTAACACCATGTGATCACAAGCCAGAGAGATGTGTACAGCTACAGCAACATGATTCAATAATAGATCTACACTTTGAGGATCATCAAAAAGCATTAAAAAATCACTTAGTCATTTCCCCCATTTTATAAATAGATAAAGAGAGGTATAAAGATTTGTATGACTTCCCAAGAGCAAACAGCCATTTTGTTTCTTAGCCAGCAATAGACACCAGGTTTCTTGATTTTCAACTAAATTCCTTTGTGTCAAATCATCTCTATATTGTATACGTGGTAATCCTTTTATAAAGTGATAGAATAATGAACATAATGACTTCAAAGTGTCTATCAGATGCTCCGCCACTTTATCATCAGTCACCTAATGGGATCTTCCCTAATATCTATTGGCTTCCAAATATGCCCATTTGTGTATTTTAGTGTATTTAAATGACCCTAACATTTCTATTTGTATTCTTGCCTTTTAGCTTTGTAGTTTTCTAGATTACTAAATGAAGTACATAATGTCGCTTGCGCATGCAGCTTGTAGCTTCTTTGTTTTTTTATTCTCTAAGTATTGGGCCATTTTTCTAAAGGTTATAGTGACACTAAAAAGCAATACATTCATAGAGTTTCTGAGGAATAAGCTTGCAGCTCACAGCTCTCTGTGATTCCACAGACGTCAGTGGCCCAATCAGCTGAAATTGCTGGAATTCATTGAAACACACCTGTGTGTACTGAACAAGTTAGAGGAATTTAAAGATTGATTTTTTTTTTTTGCCCTTAGCTTGCCTTCCTTTTTTGATAGATAAAGGCATAACACTGCATTTAAACGAACTAATGCATGCTGTTCTTTTGGGTGAGAATATTAAAGTTAATCCTGCTAGTGAATTGGTTTTGTGCATAGGATATGAAATATGTTTCTTTGCAAGTCCCACTGGGACTATTGTATAAAAATCTTTACAAGTTTGCCATTAAGGACAAAATACACCCACTAAATGGAGTATCTCAGGATAGCAGCTGCCTAAGATTAATGTATTGTTCTGTAGAGAGCCAACTTGAGACCCTAAGAAATAGGAAATTGGCTAATTTCAGTTTATTAAATGGTGATGTGACATGTTTGGTTTTTTTTTAAAAAAAGCTATATGAAGGTGAACGAAAAGAAAAGAAAGCTAGCCAGCTAGTGGAGTATGTTGATCTGTCATTTATCTTTGTTGTTCTTGTTGTTTTAGTTTGTATTTCTTTTATTGGCACCTTCCAACATTCTTACATTTTATTCTTTTCAAACTGAATTAAATAGTACAATAAAGAAACTTTCAGTCTGCCTTTATTATTGAATATTTTTAGAAGAAATTTTAATAAACCTCTGTCATGACAGCAGAATATTATTGCCTCCAAAATATGTAATGTTGTATTATTTAAATCATCAATGTCTATCTCTGAATATTAGTTATCTGCTTATTCATTGGATGATCTGGACTAGAAAAGGTAATAAGTAGCTAGTAATGCTAGCATTAAAAATAATACATGGGCTTCCCTGGTGGCGCAGTGGTTGAGAGTCCACCTGCCGATGCAGGGGACATGGGTTAGTGCCCCGGTCCGGGAAGATCCCACATGCCGCGGAGCAGCTAGGCCCATGAGCCATGGCTGCTGAGCCTGCGCGTCTGGAGCCTGTGTTCCTCAACAGGAGAGGCCACAACAGTGAGAGGCCCGCCTACTGCAAAAAAAAAAAAAAATAATAATAATACATATCATGCTCCACAAAACTGCAATTACATTTCTAATACAAATGACATTAAGAGACATTCTCTACTTTAGAAGAATCAGAAAAATAAGTATAGTTGCAATTTTTAATGAATCTTTTATTCCAAAATGCATTTTCTAGAAAAAAGTACACAGAGGATAACAATGTTTTTTAAGCTTTAAGAATTCTGAAATCAGGAATGAAATGTGCTATTTTGGTTAAATCACAGTTTGCTAAAGAATGAAGAAATATGCTTTGTGGATTTTTTTTTGCCCAGTGCAAACAATCTACCGTTTTTAAGCCCCACACTGGTAAATCTTAAGATATGGTTGTTTTTAAGATTATAAAGAGTATTTCTGCAGGTAAAACTTAATTAAAAAAAACGACTTTAAATGCTTTCTGAATAATATACACACACATATGCATATTTACACAGACACATATGTGTTTGTATGTATGTGTATATATATCTCGCTATATATTTTTTATATATTTTGTCATTTATTTTATTATATAGCAGTTTATTATTATTATGTTTTGGTTTATTATTCTTTTTTTTTTTTTTTTTTTTGCGGTACACGGGCCTCTCACTGTTGTGGCCTCTCCCGTTGCACAGCACAGGCTCCGGACTCACAGGCTCAGTGGCCATGGCTCACGGGCCCAGCTGCTCTGCGGCATGTGGGATCTTCCCAGACCGGGGCATGAACCCTTGTCCCCTGCATCGGCAGGCAGACTCTCAACCACTGCACCACCAGGGAAGCCCCGGTTTATTATTCTTGATTGAAGTTATTGTCAGTTATACACCCAGTTTAGCTTTGCTTCTGAAAGTAGTAGTCGTAAGAACAAATCAACCCTGGAGATTAATGTTTATTTCATTCATTTGCTTAAATTTCAGGTGTTCCTGAGAAGCCTCAAATTAGCGGATTTTCATCCCCAGTTATGGAGGGAGACTTGATGCAGCTGACTTGTAAAACATCTGGTAGTAAACCTGCAGCTGATATAAGATGGTTCAAAAATGACAAAGAGATTAAAGGTAAGGAATGGGGAAAGGTCTCCAAATCAAAATTAATGTGCTGAAACTAGTGTGAAGTGTTAGACCCAGGGCATTTTACATTTTCCTTTTCTTTCTTTTTTTTGCGGTACGCGGGCCTCTGACTGTTGTGGCCTCTCCCGTTGCGGAGCACAGGCTCCGGGCACGCAGGCTCAGCGGCCATGGCTCATGGGCCCAGCCACTCCGCCGCATGTGGGATCTTCCCGGACCGGGGCCCGTGTCCCCTGCATCGGCAGGCAGACTCTCAACCACTGCACCACGAGGGAAGCCCTACATTTTCCTTTTCAAACCACAGTCACTTTCTGATTAAGTGTAATTTGAACCAGATTTACCTTAAATTAGGTAATTTTACAAGGTATATTAATATCATCTCTGTGTGCCCCATTTTTCTCTTACGTAAAACAGTTTTAAAATGATATATATCTAGAGACTTTCCTGGTGATCTAGTGGTAAAGGATCCACCTTATAATGCAGGGGATGTGGGTTTGATCCCTGGTCAGGGAACTAAGATCCCACATTCCGCGGGGCAACTAAGCCCGTGCACCACACCTACTGAGCTCAAGCGCCTTAACTAGAGAGCCTGCAGGCCCCAAACTACAAAGCCCACACGCCCTGGAGCCTGTGCACCACAACTAGAGAAGAGAAAACCCGCACACCACAGCTAGAGAGAAGGCCGCGCACCGCAACAAAGAGCCCGAGCATTGCAACGAATGTTTAGCATGCCTCAAGGAGGAGCCTGCGCGCGGCAACTAAGACCCTATGCCGCCAAAAATAGATTAAATAAATAAATAAATAATAAATCTTTAAAAAAAATGATATATATCTAGTGGGAATCTTGGAGAAATAAATAAGTTAATATATAAAAAACACGTAGATTCGTACTTGACAATAGCAAGTGCTAAGTGTTCATGTTAGATGTGATTATTTCAGAGCTCATCTGTAGTATTTAGATTATAGACAGAGAAACTTCATGAATTATTTCTTCAACTTGTTGGTTCTGAAAATACAAAGTTTTGGGAATAAAACTAGCTAAACATCAATAAATCTGTTTTTCAGTAGCTCTCACACAGGGTAAAATAATGTGCTTGTCTCAGTAAAAATGCACAGAAATGTAAATATTCAGCATAATTCTGCTCTTACTTCATACACTTAAACACACACGTGCACACACACACTCTTTTAGGGTGGATTAAGAAGTTTATAGAGGAGATGACTAATAAGTCTGGTAGTGGTTTTTGTACCCCACATACAGAAATCTTGGACCTGACATCACATGTACATTAAAACCCAAATATAAGAATCATCTATTATGCTTGTTAAAAATTTTTCCTATTTATATAGTAATATGTATTATTCTCAAGGTAACCTTCTAGGAGATAGATTGATGCAAACCATTCTGGTTATTTTAACTTGTAATTCAAGTATCTTACTTAGGCATGGAGGCCCAACAGGTAGAATTGTCTATATTACTAAGAAATTATGGGTTACAGTCCATACAATTATTCTACCTCTTTTCTATTTTAATTACTTTCTCTCTTTATATTTTTTTCCCCAAACAAGGAACTATCTGTAATTTATCCATAATTACTACCTTTACTTTAGAACTTCTAATAAATACATTTTATTGGACTAACTTTGGAGAAGTACAAGCACCCATTTCACAAGTTAGATACATCACTTTGCTAAGTTAAACTTGCTCTTATATTCTGCCAGGGCTCAGTACCATCCATTCTAATTCTGCCTTTAGGATATATTTGTTTAGGTTAGTGTGTTAAATGTCTAGTCTTGGTTGGAGCTTTTCTAAATGGACCCTCTACACTGTATCCAGAGTTATCTTACTATGACAAGGTTCTAATCCAGCCACTTTTTCTGCGTAAGCATTTCTGATTGAAAGTCCTAACCTGGAGGATAAGTTTAAAATCCTATTTCCTTGGCCTATAAGAAAGCTCCTGGCAGTGAATTCTTACAAATCAGATGGTTTTCTATGTGAAAGGCTTGGTTTATGTTAGAATATTCTTCTTAAATACTCTCCTTCGGTTAAATTGTTTTATTACCTACATGCATCTCTTTCTGAATTTTGACATAATTAGTTAGTGAGTTAGTTTCTCTTAATTTCTTACCATTTTATTTGTGTTTCGGATAAATATATCCTCAGGGAAGTCAGAGACTAACATACTAGTCATTAATATTGGTTGATTGTTTTTAACATTGTAGCCTCATGAAAAACGCATAATGTTTTCATTAAAAATATTTTTATAAAATATCTTAATTTTTGACAAATTTGGCTTCTGCTCTGAATGCCAGATTTATTCATAAACTAGGTAGAGAGGGGACTTTTGTTTATATGTAAAAAGATGAAATTTTGATCTTATAAACACTATACTTTAAAATCATCTGAATCAAGACTAGAATGAAAATCAAGAGAAAACCATATACAGAATCAGCATTTGGTTCTGTGTTCTACTCAGAAGTAGTGAAGCTTTGCTTTTTCTGTGTTCTTCAATGCGTGGCCATTAATAGACCATTTATTATTCCTACACTTGAATTCATCTATATAGCTCTTTATTTGTTCATAACTCTTATTTTGCATGTTTACATAGTTTGTCTTTACAATTATATGGTGAACTTCCTGAGTTCTCTAAAATTGTTTTTATAGGTGTATAGGCAAATATGCTGTATTTAGTACTCTATACAGAATGCACGTTCATTATTATTGCTGTGCTCTATACATGTGAAGTGAAAGTTCGCTCTAAAATCCCTCAGCAGATACACCTCACTGAAAGGAGTGTTCTATCCTTATCTTGCACTCTTGTCTTTTCAGAAATCAAAATTTGACTTCCTATTATCATGTAACAATTTTTACTATAATATCACTTTAGATTTTTTAAAAAGACACTCCCTAGTATAAAGAATTGGAAAAGATAGGCTAATCAAATTCAGTTAAATCCAATTTGATAAGAAATTGTTAAAATGTGTCCCAATTATACAGCATTCTATGGTGCATGAGTGAATATCCAAATGAAGAAAACAAAACCTTGACCTGGAGATGTTTAAAATGCCTTTGGGGTGATAAAACCAGCTATGAGGAATACTTTACTATAAAGAGGAATGTATAACATTATGTAAATCCCAAAGTAGTTATTCCAGTCAAGGGAAAGTATTATTTTCCATACGTTTTAACTAAGCACTGGCCAGTTCAGCATATTGACACTGTGTTAAGTTTCAGACTCTGTATGATAGAGGTAGGGGCTTTCAAAGTAACTTCTGATTTCAGGAGGAGTCATTGTTCTGTACATTTTTTCTCCATTATTATCTAACATATGAATTTAATCACCAAGTTTCTGGGAGAAAGTTGTTTCATAGTCCTAGCTGATCACATTTTCTTGGCCAGGATATTTCCATGTTAGATTATACAGCATGGTTCTCAAACTTTAGCAGGCACCATCATCACCTCCAGGGCCTGTTAAAACTCAGATTATAGGGGCCTGACCCCAGATTTTCTGATTGAGTACATCTGGGTTGGAAACCGAGAACATATATATTTAGCAGTGTGTTGAATTTGTGAGTGATAATGATGCTCCTGTTTGGAGACCACACTGGTATATAGAGAACAGAATGTTGAGAAGTATCAGTAAAATATTGAAGTCTTGCCTCTGTCTCTGAACTTTAGTTTTCTCATCTAATAAATGAGGATCATAAAGCTTGCCTCAAAGTGCTATTGCAAGGATTTCATACAAGCCAATATGTATAAAGTGTTTTCACAGTATAAGGAATCACTGAATATATTTTAGATATTATTATTATTGTTATCATTTTTATTACTATCTTGAGCAAACCATGATTGGTGAGTTGTAACAATCCCTGAATTAGTCCTAGAAATATAACCAAAACCGAATTATTTCTTTAAGGTATTCACTTTTGGGGGATGGACATATAAACATAAGATCTAACAAGTATAGTAACAGACATATGAACTGGCTACAGTTTTTGTACAAAACAAGAAGCAGAGATGTGCCCTACTTTGTGGCAGAGGTAAATGAGAGTACTCAGTAAGTATATGTTAAATGAATAAGTGGATCTTAAATGATGAATGGAATTCACTGTATGGGTTGTGGGTAAAAGTAGGTGGTAGAGCATTCTAAAGAAAGAAACCATGTGTTTATGCAGGGTAAAAGCATGTGATTGTTTGAAGGAACTGAAACTTTCTGTTTGATACAGACATGAGAGATAAATGGGAAGGTAGGGGCCAGTTAAGTCATGGAAGATCTTTTACTCCAGATTAAGGAGTTTGGAATTTATTCTGTAGGCAGTGGTGAAACACTTTCTTCTATATGCTTTAAACGGTGGAATGAATAATCATAATTTTCATCTGACTCTCCTTTTTCCTCCTGATGAGTCTGACTCAGAAATCCCTTTGGTGCCTCTGGGCAGCTCTGTATTCAAAACTGCAGGGGGTTTCACTGTAGCTTTTAATCTTCTGTGTAGCTAGGAAGTTGGAAATATTGCCATTTAGTGTGGGAAAAAAAATGTGTATTGCCTTCCTAAATCTATCAGTGTCCTGAGAACTTGTATAAACTTTCCATTCCATATGTAAGTTTAGTAACTTGTCCTTTGAGTAGTTATCATCATAAAATCTTAAGATTTTCTTTTCCAGCCAACTAGCTTTTACATGAATGTGTTAGGCAGAATTCTATGAGAACCCTCAATGACCCACATTTTTGTATAATCTTTTCCCCTGGAGTGTAGGAAGGACTTGAGAATATATGTGATATCACTGCCTTGATCATGTTGATCATGTTACCTTACATGGCAAAAGGGATTTTACAGATATAATTATGGATCCCTTTTGAGTTCATCAAAGGGAGATTACTAAGGGAAACCTCACATAATGAGGTGAAGTTTTTATGAAAGAATAAAGAGTCAGACATCCTCCTCCTGGCCTGGAAGAAAGCAAATAGCCATGTGTGTACTGTCTATAGGGGCCATGTGACAAAGAACTGTGGGTGACCTCTAGGAGCTGAAAGATGTTCCTGTGTGTCAGCTAGTGAGAAAATGGGGACCTCGGACATACAGCATCAAGGAAGTAAATTTGCCAACAATCAGTGAGTTTGTAGAGGACTCTAAAACCTACATGGGAATCACAGCCTCAGCCAACACCATGATTTCAGCCTGGTGACACTGAGAAGAGGACCAGGATAAGCCCTATCTGGACTCTTAATCCATAGAAATTGTGAGATAATAAATGCATATTGCTTTAGGACACTAAGCTTTTAATCATTTATTATGCACCAGTAGCAGGAAACTGAGATCCAGAAAGGCAGAATGATTTCTCATAGTCACACATCTGACAAAGAATGAGCTTGAATATTCCAATTCTAAGACCCAGCACTTGAACTGGGGAAGAAAGCTGAAGGCTGGAAGAATATTAAAGGGACATTTCAAACATGAATTAGTAAGGCCCTGAACTAATGGATGAAATGGCATTTTTTTTTAATGGATGGATTTAAAAGAGAAGACAAATTCCAGGTGAAGTTGGTGAATGAGTCTGGGAGATGGAGCAAAAACAAGGGTCAAAGACAACACAATTTGGGTGCCAACACAACTTGGTTAGTGAACATGTGGAAATAAGAAAGGCATTAGGAGAAATTAGTTCAGAAATAAATGATAATATGTTTATTCTTTGAGGTTGAAGTAACTGTATATTGGTAGAATCTAAAAGTTAAACTTAGCAGGCTTTTGGAGTTAGGTGACTTATGATTAAGAAAGGGATTCTGACAAAGGTCTATCATCTCTTATGAAGGACATTTTTAGTTTTAGCCTTTATAAATAGTTATTACCCTTTATTTGTGCAGCACACTCCCAACAGAAACCCTCTCAGTACTTCCTTCTGACCCTAAGAATCATGCTGTGTAGTAACCTGCATATTCATCAAAGCCTGACTTTGTGGGGAGTCACTGAAGCTTGTCAGTGCCTAATAGTATTGCCTGTATTCTACAAGTGTTATTTACTTCGTGTACATTGTTTGTCTCAAATGTTGGACCATCGAGCTTAAACTGACTTTAGCTGTGTTGCCCTGTGTGAACAGGACTCTTCACCTACACTTTAGTGTTAATCAAAAATAATGCAGCAGCTCATTTTCAAGTTGGCTAAATATAGTATAATTGTACTATAAGCTACTTAGTAGGTAATTTTTCAGCGTTTGGAAACTTGAGAGTGAATTTCTGAATGTTGTGTTTCTTAAAAGGTAGCCTTTAGACTGCTCGGATTAGAATCACCCGAGGTACTAGTTAGGAAAATGAAGATTCCTGGTCTCAATGTAGACCTTTAAAATCAGAAGTTCTGGCTGTCAAGCCTAGAAGTCCTAATATTTATTAAGTACCTCTGTTGACACTTAGGCTCACTATAGTTTGAGAATGCATAGAATTAGAGACCAGTAAGCCAAGTATTAATAGATATTCAAAGAAAGAAAGAAAGGAGGTCCTAATCTAATGAGTTTAGAAAATGACTCGATATTCTATGTCCTTTATGAATCTATTCTTAGAGGGAGATTCTCTAAAACTAAATCAAAATGCACTTTAGTGCTTTAACATTTCTAAGAATTAATGCAAATTTCTGTTAGACAACATCTTAGCAGTATTCTTTGGCCATATGATTTTTAAAATTTGTTTTGTGTTTCTTGCATTGAACTTTGTGGAATCTACTTTGAGAAACAGTAATTATATATTTAATTTAAATACTCTCCCTGGTGTTGTAAAACTAGTTTTGGCCTAATACTTCATTTAATGTCAGTTGCACAAAGCCTTTATTTAAATAAGTGGAATACTAACATGTAATACAGAGATTGTGAATTCTCTTGAGCTAAACACAAAAGAAAATAAAAAGGAGATATTTGTGTGCCCTGAGCTTAAAGCTCCTGTATCATGTGTGATAAGGATTAATTAAAAGTGTTAGTGTTTAAACTTACAGAGTATACCATATATCAATGATTTTTTTGAGTTCTTTTGTTTAAACTTACCACTTTGAAAGTGTCCTTGCCATTTAAATATGAATCACGTTAGACCCCGTATTAAATGAGAAAAAGAAATAGCATTAGTAATACCTGTAAGTGAGGTGTGTGTGTCTGTGTGTGTGTGTGTGTGTGTGTGTGTGTGTGTACATACCACTTGGGGTTTTCTAAATGCTGTTGACTGTATTACCTCAAGACTCTCTCAAGATACAATGAGATACATAGAACATCTTTCTGGAAAGAGATAAAACAGTTGTTTCATCTGAGTGTGAATGGCTGATGAAAGCAAATGATCACCAAAACTCTTTGAGAAACTTTTAAAAAATGTTTTATTTTTTAAAAGCAACTTTATTGAGATATAATGGACAAAAAACAATCTACACATATTTTATGTGTGCAGTTTGGTATTATTTCACAAGTGTATATGGTGATGAGACCATCACTATGATCAAGATAATGAACATATTCATCATCTACAAAAGTTTGTTCATACACCTTCATAATTCCTTCCTCCTGGCCTTCTTTGCCCACCCCCCCATCTCACTTCCAGGAAACCACTATTCTACTGTATGTCATTATAGATTACATTTTCTAGAATTTTATATAAATCAAATCATATAGTACATACTCTTTGATTTATTTCCCTCAGGATGAATATTCTGAGATTCATCCATGTTACATATATAAAGGTTGTTGCTGTCTATTGCTGATTCATATTCTATTGTATGTATCTGTACTATAATTTGTTTATCCATTTATCTGAGGATAGACATTTGGGTTGTTTACAGTTTGGGGCCATTGCAGTAAAACTGCTATGAACATTTGGGTGTAAGTCTTTGTATGTATCTGTGCTCTTATTTCTCTTGTGTAAATGCCTAGGAACAGAATGGCTGGGTCATATAGAAGATACATGTTTAATTTTTAAAGGCATTGCCAAACGATTTTTCAAAGTGGTTGTACTCCTTCATGAAATCCAACTTTTAAATTTTAGTATTATTATTTTTTACTTTTTTGAATCATGCTTTGGTATTATATGTAAGATGTTTTTGCCTAATCCAAGATCACAAAGAATTACTTCTAAAAATTTCATATTTTTAGGTTTTGCATGTATTTTGAGTGATTTTATATTTTCAATGCCCTTGTCTTTTCTTTCTCTCAGCTGTATTATTTCTAGGTCAGTTTTGATAGATTGGTTGATCTCATTATAGATAGCATTTTCCTGCTTCTTTGAATGCAGAGTATTTTTTGATTGGATTCCAGACATTATAAGTTTTACCTTTCTGGTACTGAATGTTCTCCTATTCCTCTAAGTATTCTTAAGCTTTGTTCTGGTTAAGTAATTTAGAGTTTAATACTTTCAGAGCTTCTTTTAAATTTCTTAGGTGGGACCAGAGCAGCTTTTATTCTTAGAATTACTTAATTCTCATTACTCAGATAAAATCCGCTGAGTGCCCAGGGTACAAATTATGAGTTTTTTTCAGTCAGGTTAGTTAGAACAGGCATTATTCCCTGCCTGTATAAGCATCATGTACTATTTCCTCTAATCCTTTTTTGATAGTTCTTGTCCTAGCCCCAAACACTTTCTTCACACAGATACACCGATCAATAATTACTTTGCCAAATACTGTGAGGGACACTGCAGTTGTCTGGAGTCATCTCTTTGTGTAGCTCTTTCATTTTTGATACTCTGCCCTATAAACTCTAGCTGCTGTGGCCTTCTTAGACACCCAGCTCCATCAGCATAACTCAGAGAGGCCACCAGGGTCTGCATGGGTTTCCCTCCACACACCACAGTCTAGAAAATCTCTCAAGGCATTAAGAAGGGACAAATTTTAGGGTTTATCTCATTCATTTTCCATCTCTCTGGGATAACTGTCCATTATTGTTATGTTCAATATCTTGAAAACTCTTGTTTACAGATAAGAGGTAAATCCAACTTTGTTATTCTGCTAGGCTGGAAGCAAAAGTTATTTTGCCTTTGTTTTTGAAATGTAGAGAAATAATACTTTTATCTAAATGGTAGTATGTTTTAATTTTGTCTGATTGCTTATTTGTTTTAAGATGATATAATACATTTAAGGGGATGAACATGAATAAGTGTAAAATGTATCCATACTCACTTTGACAAAATATTTTAGATTAATAATTCTGCTAGTTTTAAAGGTAAAAATTATTTGATTTAGCTATAGAAATTCAGTGCTGTTATACATTATTGTGGGAATGGAAAGAAAAGTTCCAGCATGTATATAATGAGATAAGTAAGTATAAATCTTTGACTGGATTTTACTTATTGTCAAGAATGAGCACTCTATCAACAAAATAATGTTTTTCTTTGTTGTTAATTCATGCTTTTAATCAACAATTTTATTTATTTATTTATTTATTCACACACACACACACACACACACACACACACACACACTGTATTTTATTTTTACAAGAGATAAATCAACTGACACCAAGCATTGTAAATGGATGACCACAACAAAAGCAACAATGATTGCAATTACCAAACACGAAACACACTCATACTGTGTCATAATATTGACATTCAGTCCAGTAATCCTCCACTGTAACAGCTCCTTTACTTTGCAGTGAAAATTGATTTGTGTATTTTTTGCCTCTGAGTCCTTGTGGGATTTTTTTTTTATTCAAACAAAAAATCACAAAAATTATAATCATCCTCATCAGTTCACTCAGTCCCATTTAATTAATTATTTTTATCTTGATCTTTTGTTAGCACTTTTATGAATTCATCAGTTTTCCATTAGAGTTCTGAAAATGCTTATTCATTCAGTTCAGCAGTATAGTCAGTTACCAGAAACCTGTACTTGTCAGAGTCTTTTCCATGAATTCCTTGAAGATGAAACCCTTTTATAGGAACATTTTTGCAAAAGCATCAGAATACATCCAGAATTGTCTGTAAATGACAAAAGACTTAAAAATGACCATGGTTAAAGATTTGATGAAATTTCATAATGATGCAATTGACAAGGAAATTTAGTTATTTCTGAGATATACATTTTAAAGTAATAACTAGACTTATGACTTATAACATTATACCAGAACATATAAGATTTTTAGAAATTTCATGTAATGTCTAAAACATTTATATTAACATATTTCCATACAAATAACCCAAAGAAAGTTTAGTATTAGTTGTTTTTTTTGTTTGTTTTTTATACTGCAGGTTCTTATTAGTCATCAATTTTATACACATCAATGTATACATGTCAATCCCAATCGCCCAATTCAGCGTACCACCATCCCCACCCCACCGTGGTTCTCCCCCCTTGGTGTCCATACATTTGTTCTCTACATCTGTGTCTCAACTTCTGCCCTGCAAACCAGTTCATCTGTACCATTTTTCTAGGTTCCACATACATGCGTTAATATACGATAATTGTTTTTCTCTTTCTGACTTACTTCACTCTGTATGACAGTCTCTAGATCCATCCACGTCTCAACAAATGACTCATTTTCATTCCTTTTTATGGCTGAGTAATATTCCATTGTAAATATGTACCACATCTTCTTTATCCATTCATCTGTCGATGGGCATTTAGGTTGTTTCCATGACCTGGCTATTGTAAATAGTACTGCAATGAACATTGGGGTGAATGTGTCTTTTTGAATTATGGTTTTCTCTGGGTATATGCCCAGTAGTGGGAGTGCTGAATCATATGGTAATTCTATTTTTAGTTTTTTAAGGAACCTCCATACTGTTCTCCATAGTGGCTGTATCAATTTACATTCCCACCAACAGTGCAAGAGGGCTCCCTTTTCTCCACACCCTCTCCAGATTTTATTGTTTCTAGATTTTTTGATAATGGCCATTCTAACTAGTGTGAGGTGATACCTCGTACTTTTGATTTGGATTTCTCTAACAATTAGTAATGTTGAGCAGCTTTTCATGTGCTTTTGGCCATTTGTATGTATTCTTTGGAGAAATGTTTATTTAGGTCTTTTGCCCATTTTCGGATTGGGTTGTTTGTTTCTTTAATATTGAGCTGAATGAGCTGTTTATATATTTTGGAGATTAATCCTTTGTCCGTTGATTCGTTTGGGAATATTTTCTCCCATTCTGAGGGTTGTCTTTTCGCCTTGTTTATAGTTTTCTTTGCTATGCAAAAGCTTTGAAGTTTGAGTAGGTCTCATTTATTTTTGTTTTTATTTCCATTACTCTAGGAGGTGGATCAAAGAAGATCTTGCTGTGAGTTATGTCAAACAGTGTTCTTCTTATGTTTTCCTCTAAGAGTTTTATAGTGTCCGGTCTTACATTTAGGTCTCTAATCCATTTAGAGTTTATTTTTTTGTATGGTGTTAGGGAGTGTTCTAATTTCTTTCTTTTACATGTAGCTGTCCAGTTTTCCCAGCACAGCTTATTGAAGAGACTGCCTTTTCTCCTTTGTATATCTTTGCCTCCTTTGTCATAGATTAGTTGACCATAGATGTGTGGGTTTATCTCTGGCCTTTGTATCTTGTTCCATTGATCTATGTTTCTGTTTTTGTGCCAGTACCATATTGTATAGTATAGTCTGAAGTCAGGAAGTCTGATTCCTCCAGCTCCATTTTTTTCCCTCAAGACTGCTTTGGCTATTTGGGGTCTTTTGTGTCTCCATATAAATTATAAGATGATTTGTTCTAGTTCCGTAAAAAATGCTATTGGTAATTTGATAGGGATTGCATTGAATCTGTAGATTGCTTTGGGTAGTATAGTCATTTTCACAATATTGATTCTTCCAATCCAAGAACATGGTATATCTCTCCATCTGTTGGTGTCATCTTTAATTTCTTTCATCAGTGTCTTATAGTTTTCTGCCTACAGGTCTTTTGTCTCCCTAGGTAGGTTTATTCCTAGGTATTTTATTCTTTTTATTGCAATGGTAAAGGAGAGTGTTTCCATAATTTCTCTTTCAGCTTTTTCATCATTAATGTATAGGAATATAAGAGATTTCTGTGCATTAATTTTGTATCCTGCAACTTTACCAGATTCATTGATTAGCTCTAGTATTTTTCTGGTGGCATTTTTAGGATTCTCTATGTATAGTATATCATCTGCAAACAGTGACAGTTTTACTTCTTCTTTTCCAATTTGTATTCCTTTTACTTCTTTTTCTTCTCTGATTGCCATGGCTAGGACTTCCAAAACTATGTTGAATAATAGTGGTAAGAGTGGACATCCTTGTCTCATTCCTGATCTTAGAGGAAATGCTTTCAGTTTTTCACCATTGAGAATGATGTTTGCTGTGGGTTTGTCGTATATGGCCTTTATTAAGTTGAGGTAGGTTCCGTCTATGCCCACTTTGTGGAGAGTTTTTATCATAAATCGGTATTGAATTTTGTCAAAAGCTTTTTCTGAATCTATTGAGATGATCATATGGTTTTTATTCCTAAATTTGTTAATGTGGTGTTTCACGCTGATTGATTTGCATATATTGAAGAATCCTTGCTTCCATAGGATAAATCCCACTTGATCATGGTGTATGATACTTTTAACGTGTTGTTGGATTCTGTTTGCTAGTATTTTGTTGATGATTTTTGCATCTATATTCATCAGTGATATTGGGCTGTAATTTTCTTTTTTTGTAGTATCTTTGTCTGGTTTTGGTATCAGGGTAATGGTGGCCTCATAGAATGAGTTTGGGAGTGGTCCTTTCTCTGCAATTTTTTGGAAGAGTTTGAGAAGGATGGGTGTTATCTCTTCTCTAAATGTTTGACAGAATTCACCTGTGAAGCCATCTGGTCCTGGACTTTTATTTGTTGGAAGATTTTTAATCACAGTTTCAATTTCATTACTTGTGATTGATCTGTTCATATTTTCTGTTTCTTCCTGGTTCAGTCTTGGAATGTTTTACCTTTCTAAGTATTTGTCCATTTCTTCCAGGTTGTCCATTTTATTGGCATAGAGTTGGTTGTAGTAGTCTCTTAGGATGCTCTGTATTTCTGCGGTGTCTGTTGTAACTTCTCTTTTTTCATTTCTAACTTTATTGATTTGAGTCCTCTCCCTCTTTTTCTTGATGAGTCTGGCTAATGGTTTATCAATTTTGTTTATCTTCTCAAAGAACCAGCTTTTAGTTTTATTGACTTTGCTATCATTTCCTTCATTTCATTTTCATTTATTTCAGATCTGATCTTTATGATTTCTTTCCTTCTGCTAACTTTGGGGTTTGTTTGTTCTTCTTTCTCTAGTTCCTTTGGGTGTAAGGTTAGGTTGTTTACTTGAGATTTTTCTTGTTTCTTGAGGTGGCTTGTATAGCTATAAACTTCCCTCTTAGAACTGCTTTTGCTCTGTCCCATAGGTTTTGGATCGTCATGTTTTCATTGTCATTTGTCTCTAGGTAGTTTTTGATTTCCTCTTTGATTTCTTCAGTGATCCCTTGGTTATTTAGAAACGTATTGTTTAGCCTCCATGTGTTTGTGTTTTTTTACATTTTTTTCCCTGTAATTCATTTCTAATCTCATAGTGTTGTGGTCAGAAAAGATGCTTGATGTGATTTCAATTTTTTTTAAATTTACTGAGACTTGATTTGTGACCCAAGATGTGATCTATCCTGGAGAATGTTCCATGTGCACTTGAGAAGAAAGTGTAATCTGCTGTTTTTTAATGGAATGTCCTATAAATATCTATTAAATCTATCTGGTATATTGTGTCATTTAAAGCTTCTGTTTCCTTATTTATTTTCATTTTGGATGATCTGTCCATTGGTGTAAGTGAGGTGTTAAACTCACCCACTATTATTGTGTTACTGCTGATTTCCTCTTATAGCTGTTAGCAGTTGCCTTATGTATGGAGGTGCTCCTATATTGGGTGCATATATATTTATAATTGTTATATCTTCTTGGTTATAACAAGGGATTGGTCCCTTGATCATTATGTAGTGTCCTTCCTTGTCTCTTGTAACATTCTTTATTAATCAACATTTTTAACTTAAGGGTTAAAGCAAGTGAAAATCTCAGTCATCCAGAAATCATCAGCCAACAAAGAATCTTGAGATCATAATAACATAAATATTCAAATGTACTAGCTTTTTAGCTCACATCTGCTAATGGAGGGACTCAATCACTGTTCAAATTCTCCTCAGGTTATTTCCAAACGATACTTTATGGCTTTTTCATGTGCTAAGAAAGATGCCTCTCCCATTCATTAGCTTTAGATTCTTCATGGAAATGCAATTCTTTATGGTTTTTGTGGCATATGAGGAGAGAAGGTCTTGTTCCCGTCATCTTTAGCAAATGATCTTCTTGGGACCCAGGAAGATATTTTATGAAATTTATGAATCAGATCTTTCTAAAAATGATTATTTAATTCTTTGATAAGTAAAAGTCAAAAGAGATCACAGATAAGAAGGGAGAAGAATAATAGAAGAAAAAATAGTAATTTATTTATGAATTTTATGAACACGTGAATGGTATTGAACCTTATGAGCGTCCCAGTGGATAGTTGGAATTTAAAAGTGATATGTTGCTCAGAAAACAAGGCAACCTGTTGAAAAATAATCAACAAAACTATGAGAGAGAGAGAAACATTGTATTCAGAAAGCTAATTTTACATTACAGATGTTTTACTGATGCAAATGAATCATTTTCACAAGAGGTTGATGAGGGGCAGGTTTATTTTTTCTTACATGTGCTGAATGCTACAAGATTTTATAAAATTAATTGTTGGATGACTAGAAAGTTGCATCATCACAGGTGTTTCAAAGGAGTCACACTTGCCTGCTGCTTATAGAATTTACTCAAATGGATAGATTTTTTTACTTTCTTATAGAGTTTACTCTAATGGATGGGCTTTTTAAAAATTTTATGCCATCTTTTATCATCTTTTGGGCCTACAACAAAACACCTTTTTCAATAGAAAATAAATCTTTCAGTCTTCAGTAGAAGGAAGGAGATTGTAATCTACACAAATATAGTGACTACCCTGAGGCATCAGGCTCAGAGTCAGGTTTTGTTTTTTTTGTTTTTTTTGTTTTATTTTTCCAGTCAGATGGTATTATCTTTTTGATTCAGCCTAAGGATGTAGTGCACAATATATAAAATCTTTTCTTAGAAGCGGTAACAAGTGAAAGTTGACTTCTCATGTCTAAACGTTTGGCTAATGGCACTGAGGTTCACTCAACCTACTCTCAAGTGAAAAGAGGTTATTGTAAGGTTTTCCTGACCATTGCCAAGTGAAAGGAGCACAACAGAACATATTTTTAGCCATAAAGGTTATTCCCTGTATATAAACATTGCACTGATTGACTGGCTTCATAGTGACTTAGCTTCTTTTTGTCTATAAGTACACCCAGCTATCTGCTTCTCCCTCTGTTTTGCACACCTTTTCTCTACATCATGAATCATGCTCTCTCATTAGATTGGGTAAATGATGGCTTTCCGAGAATTAGCTGTGGAATATACATGTGCCTGTGTGTGTGTGTGTGTACATGTGTATACATGTGTGTGCTCAAGCGTGTGTTTTTACTTCAATTCCTTTGAACTCTTCAGGGTTTTAAATCACATTAAGATATATGATGGAGATTCTGAAACAGGCTAGTTAACTACATTGTTTCTATTTGGGGATAAAGTTTCATGCTTTCCACCTTGGAGATTAGGCAGCTGGGGGTCAGGTACCTCTTCAGGTTTAATCACATCTAGCTGAAGTCACATGCTACAGAGCATGGTGATTTCTGGGCAAGGAATGTCTACCAAAGAAATTACATAGCAGAGGGATTTACTATTAAAAGGCAAATCTGGTTATGGCAAACACCATGAATTCAAATTCATCAAGTACAGACACTATAGAGGGTTACAAACTTATTTTCACATGTTGATATAATTTTTAGATTTTATGACTGTAATTCTGGTAGATGTAAAATATTAAGGAGTTTCTAATAAAATATTGTGCTCTGGGATTAAATACGGGAAGTGCTGATATTTCCTCCCTACCCTACTTCCTTTTTGGGTTTTATTTATGAACAATTGATAGGGTATAAACTAAGCCCAAGGTGCCCAAGATAAATTCCACAAGTTATGCAGGATATACCTCACAGCTCATGAACAATCTGCATAAGTCAGAAAGAAGGGAACCTTGTTGAAACTGACAAAGGCTGCTTTTTAGCTCATTACATTAGTGGTACAGAAATAATAAGTAATATTCGTATGCTACTGAATATTCAAAGAACATGATAATATAATTAGGAAGATTTTCTTGAGAACAAGCTAATCTCTCTCTTAGGGTATCACGATTATTAACTAATCTCCCGAGTAACCATTTCTCTCCTAAATAGTCTATCTCCCATACTTTTTTCAAAAGAGATATCTGATAGGGTGAGTTTCAGAGAGGCTATCTGATATTGTTAATCTTTAAACTATTATTCTCTTTGGTATTTTTGAACATGTGAATAGTTTTTAAAATATTTAAATAATATAGTTACATATCTGTCTCTCTCACCAGACTGGGATTCCTTTCTTCATTTAACTTTTGACAGGCAGAATCTGGCATGGTGTCAAACACATGGTACAAGCTCAAGGTACCATGGAGATTATATGGAGAATAAGTGAATCATTTGGGTTAAAGTGTTCTCAAGACTTGACTTTAATAATTTTTAAGGGTGGTGACTCTCTTCTTTACTGGATACTCTCCTGGACTGAGCAAATCAGTTCTTGGTGTTCTTCTTAGGTACAGACCACTAAATACAGAGCTAAATAAATATAAATATAGAATTAAATATAGAATTAATTAATCACTTGGGTGAAAGTGATCTAAGACTTTAATTCAGTAATTTTCAAAGGAGATGACTCTGCTCCTTATGGATGATTCTACTGAACTGAGCAATATACTTCTTAGTGCTCTTCTAAGGTATTAAATCTTGATATGTATTTTGTATTAAGATGTCTAAATTTTCCTGAGCCATCAAGCAGTGACTGAACTAGGTCCAGTGTTTCTGAGGGAGAATGACTCATAACTCATCATGTTCTAGAAGGATTTTTGTAAATACAAAAAACACTGATTAACATAAAAGGTAAGGATATTAAATATGATACAACAGCTAAATTAATGTAGAAATGTAAGATGGAACCTAAAGTGAGATCAGTAAGCAAATTCTTCTTACAAAGGCTTTCACATTTGCCAGCGGTGAATCACAAACTTTTATTAGTACTCTTTAGCTGGTACAAAAAGAGAGACATGATCAGTTAATTACTATGTTCACAAACCATCTGTACAAAGAGGTCTAACATTTCCTGGTACGGAGAGTTGAGAGAGAAGAGAATTCCTCTCTGAGTTCACATGTTTTAGGCAGAAGTGCCTATATTGAAATGATTTGGCCATAAGGTAAATACAGAAAGATTCATACAGTGAGTCCTTGTAGCACCTCTGAACACAGACCTGTGGAATAACATTTAAGAGAAAATTGATAAAAACTCTAACCTTCTACTTTGGCTGAAAAATTGAAAAAGAGAATCATGCCCCCCTTAATCAATCCTCCATAAATACCCCTTCATCAATCCTCCATAAATATTATTTTACTTATCTGAGCTTTCAAAATCTATTAACAAGAACTGAGTTCCAATAAAATTCCTTGTCAAGTGAAACAATTATTTTGTATTGCTAGTTAATTGTAGAGCCGTAGCTTTACAAATCAGGATTATGAGTGGCACCTTCTTATAAAAGTGGAATTTTATGATAAGGATTTATAAAAGTCTATCCCTATCAGATTGGAGTTATATGAAGGAATACTCATAGGCACTAATGAAATTTGCCTCAAGAATTTGTTTTGAGGTCTCCTCCAGTGAACAAATGAAAGTGGAGATTAAAGTTCTACCATGTAAGACATGGCCTCAGTATTTTTGGTCTGGAGAAAGTTTAAAGCAGATATAAAATCAACTGCTTACCTTGAATATTAAAGAAGGATGATTTGTAAAAAGTCCTGCTTTCACACCTTTGTTAATGCTTCTGCTTTGGTAGCAAGATTTCTCCTCCTGCTCATCTCCGCTCCTACACTTCAGAACCACCTTGCCTTCTTCCAGCTGACTTTACATTTTCAAAGTTGAGAGAGAAGGCATCTAAAGCATTCAAATGCCATAGAAAACTTCTGTCATATTGTTCAGCAGCAAGCTTAGCAGTAATTTCTCATCTCTTCTAGAAAATAACTGTCAATCAGTTAGTAAAAAACATTTAAAATTTAATTAAATTATTGAGGGGGTGCCTTCAAGATGGTGGAGGGGTAAGACTTGGAGATCACCTTCCTCCCCACAAATACATCAAAACTACATCTACATGTGGAACAACTACTACTGAATACTGGCAGAAGACCTCAGACTTCCCAAAAGTTGCCCTCAGGCGACCTACACTCAGAGGCTGGGCCAAATCCAAAGCTGAACCCCAGGAGCTGTGCAAACAAAGAGAAAGGGAAATCTCTCCCAGCACTTTCAGGAGCAGTGGATTAAATCTCCACAATCAACTTGATGTACCCTGAATCTCTGGAATACCTGAATAGAAAGCTAATAATCCCAAACTTGAGGCAGTGGACTTTGGGAACAACTGTAGACTTGGGGTTTGCTTTCTGCATCTAATTTGTTTCCGGCTTTCTGTTTATCTTAGTTTAGTATTTAGAGCTCATTATCATTGGTAGATTATTGATTTGGCTGCTCTCTTCCTTTTTTTAATATATATATATTTTTTTCTCTCTCTTTGTGAGTGTGTATGTGTATGCTTCTTTGTGTGATTTTGTCTGTATAGCTTTGCTTTTGACATTTGTCCTAGGATTCTGGCTGTCCTTTTTTTGTTTGTTTGTTTATTTGTTTTTTTCTAGTATAGTTTTAAGCACTTGTTATCATTGGTGGATTTGTTTTTTGGTTTGGTTGCTCTTTTCTTTCCTTCTCTCTTTTTTTATTTTTTTTATTTTTAGTAATTTTTTTTCTATTGTAATAGCTTTATTTTATTTACTTATTTATTTTCTTTCTTTCTTTCTTTTTCTCCCTTTTCTTCTGAGCTGTATGGCTGACAGTGTCTTGGTGCTCTGGCTGGGTGTCGGACCTGAGCCTCTGAGGTGGGAGAGCCAAGTTCAGAACATTGGTCCACCAGAGACCTCCCAACCCCATGTAATATCAAACAGCGAAAGCTCTCACAGAGATCTCTATCTCAACTCTAAGACACAGCTCCACTCAATGACCAGCAAGCTACAGTGCTGGACACCCTATGCCAAACAACTAGCAAGACAGGAACACAAAACCACCCATTAGCAGAGAGGCTGCCTAAAATCAAAATAAGTTCACAGACACCCCAAAACACACCACCAGACATGGACCTGCCCACCAGAAAGGCAAGTTCCAACCTCATACATCAGAACACAGGCACCATTCCCCTCCACCAGGAAACCTATACAACCCACTGAACCAACCTTAGCCACTGGGAGCAGACACCAAAAACAATGGGAACTACAGACCTGCAGCCTGCAAAACGGAGATCCCCAAACACAGTAAGTTAAGCAAAATGAGAAGACAAAGAAATTCACAGCAGATGAAGGAGCAAGGTAAAAACCCACCAGATCAAACAAATGAAGAGGAAATAGGCAGTCTACCTGAAAAAGAATTCAGACTATTGATAGTAAAGATGATCCAAAATCTTGGAAATAGAATGTAGAAAATACAAGAAACATTTACCAAGGACCTAGAAGAACTAAAGAGCAAACAAACAATGAGAACAACACAATAAATGAAATTAAAAATTCTCTAGAAGGAATCAATAGCAGAATAACTGAGGCAGAAGAACGGATAAGTGACCTGGAAGATAAAAGAGTGGAAATAACTACCACAGAGAAGAATAAAGAAAAAAGAATAAAAGGAATTGAGGACAGCCTCAGAGACTTCTGGACAACATGAAACACACCAACATTCGAATTATAGGGGTCCCAGAAGAAGAAGAGAAATAAAAAGGGACTGAGAAAATATTTGAAGAGGTTATAGTTGAAAACTTCCTTAATATGGGTAAGGAAACAGTCAATCAAGTCCAGGAAGCGCAGAGAGTCCCACACAGGATAAATCCAAGGAGAAACATGCCAAGACACATATTAATCAAACTACTAAGGATTAAATACGAAAAAAAAAAATTAAAAGCAGCAAGGGAAAAGCAACACTTAACATACAAGGGAAACCTCATAAGGTACACCTGATCTTTCAGCAGAAGCTCTGCAAGCTAGAAGGGGGTGGTAGGACATATTTAAAGTGATGAAAGGGAAAAACCTACAACCAAGATTACTCAACCCACAAGGATCTCTTTCAGATTCGAAAGAGAAGTTAAAAGCTTTACAGATAAGCAAAAGTGAAGAGAATTCAGCACCACCAAACCAACTTTACAACAAATGCCAAAGGAACTTCTCTAAGCAGGAAACACAAGAGAAGGAAAATACTTACAATAACAAACTCAAAACAATTAAGAAAATGGTAATAGAAGCATACATATTGATAGCTACACTAAATGTAAATGGATTAAATGCTCCAACCAAAAGACACAGACTGGCTGAATGGATACAAAAGCAAAACCCATACATATGCTATCTACAAGAGACCCACTTCAGACCTAGGGACACATACAGACTGAAAGTGATGGGATAGAAAAAGATATGCAAATGGAAATCAAAAGAAAGCTGGAGTAGGAATACTCATATCATGTAAAATAGACTTTAAAATAAAGACTATTACAAGAGACAAAGAAGGACACTACATAATGATCAAGGGATCTATCCAAGAAGAAGGTATAACAATTGTAAACATTTATGCCCCCAGCATAGGAGTACCTCAGTCCATAAGGCAAATGCTAACAGCCATAAAAGGGGAAATTGACAGTAACACAATCATATTAGGGGACTTTAACACCCCACTTTCATAAATGGATAGATCATCCAGAATGAAAATAAAGAAACACAAGCTTTAAATGATACATTAAACAAGATGGACTTAATTGATATTTATAGGACATTCCATCCAAAAACAGCAGAATACACTTTTTTCTCCAGCGCTCATGGAACATTCTCCAGGATAGATCACATCTTGGGTCACAAATCAAGCCTTGGTAAATTTAAGAAAATTGAAATTGTATCAAGTATCATTTCCGACCACAACGCTATGAGACTAGATATCAATTACAGGAAAAAATATGTAAAAAATACAGACACATGGAGGCTAAACAATACACAAATAAATAACCAAGAGATCACTGAAGAAATCAAAGAGGAAATCAAGAAATACCTAAAAACAAATGACAATGGAAACACAATGATCCAAAATCTAAGGGATGCAGTAAAAGCAGTTCTAAGAGGAAAGTTTATAGCAATACAATCCTACCTCAAGAAACAAGGAACATCTCAAATAAACAACCTAACCTTACAGCTAAAGCAGTTAGAGAAAGAAGAAAAAAAATACAACAAAAAACCCCCAAAATTAGCAGAAGGAAAGAAATCATAAAGATCAGATATGAAATAAATGAAAAAGAAATGAAGAAAAACATAACAAAGATCAATAAAACTAAAAGCTGGTTCTTTGAGAAGATAAACAAAATTGATAAACACTTAGCCAGACTAAATAAAATTGATAAACACTTAACCAGACTCATCAAGAAAAAAAGGGAGAAGACAAATCAATAGAAATGAAAAAGGAGAAGTAACAACTGACACTGCAGAAATACAAAGAATCATGAGAGATTACTACAGGCAACTATATGCCAATAAAGTGGACAACCTGGAAGAAATGGACAAATTCTTAGCAAAGCACAACCTTCCGAGACTGAACCAGGAAGAAATACAAAATAAAAAAAAAAAAAACAGACCAATCAAAAGCACTGATTGAAGCTGTGATTAAAAATCTTCCAACAAACAAAAGCCCAAGACCAGATGGCTTCACAGGCGAATTCTGTCACACGTTTAGAGAAGAGCTAACACCTATCCTTCTCAAACTCTTCCAAAATATAGCAGAGAGAGGAACACTCCCAAACTCATTCTATGAGGCCACCATCACACTGATACCAAAACCAGACAAAGATGCCACACACACACACACACAAAAGCTACAGGCCAATATCACTGATGAACATAGATGCAAATATCCACAACAAAATACTAGCAAACAGAATCCAACAGCACAGTAAAAGGATCATACACCATGATCAAATGGGATTTATCCCAGGAATGCAAGGATTCTTCAATATATGTAAATCATTCAATGTGATAAACCATATTAACAAACTGATCGAGAAAAACCATATGCTCATCTCAATAGATGCTCCAATTTATGATAAAACTCCCCAGAAAGTAGGCATAAAGAGAAGTTTCCTCAACATAATAAAGGCCATAAATGACAAACCCACAGCCAACATCATTCTCAATGGTGAAAAACTGAAACCATTTCCTCTAAGATCAGGAACAAGACAAGGTTGTCCATTCTCACCACTGTTATTCAACATAGTTTGGAAATTTTAGCCATAGCAATCAGAAAAGAAAAAGAAATAAAAGTAATCCAAATCGGAAAAGAAGAAGTAAAGCTGTCACTGTTTGCAGATGGCATGATACTATACATAGAGAATCCTAAAAAGGCTACCAGAAAAGTACTAGTGCTAATCAATGAATTTAGTAAAGTAGCAGGATACAAAATTAATGCACAAAAATCTCTTACATTCCTATAAAGTAATGATGAAAAATCGGAAAGAGAAATTAAGGAAACACTCCCATTTACCATTGCAACAAAAAGAATAAAATACCTAGGAATAAACCTTCCTAAGGATATGAAAGACCTGTATGCAGAAAACTATGACACTGATGAAAGAAATTAAAGACAATACAAACAGATGAAGAGATATACAATGTTCTTGGATTGGAAGAATCAACATTGTGAAAATGACTATACTACCCAAAGCAATCTACAGATTCAGTGCAATCCCTCTCATACTACCACTGGCATTTTTCACAGAACTAGAACAAAAAATTTCACAATTTGTATGGAAACACAAAAGACCCCGAATAACTAAAGCAATCTTGAGAAAGAAAAACAGAGCTGGAGGAATAAGGCTCCCTGACTTCAGACTATAATACAAAGCTACAGTAATCAAGACAGTATGGTACTGGCAGAAAAACAGAAATATAGATCAATGGGACAGGATAGAAGTCCCAGAGATAAACCCATGCACATATGGTCACCTTATCGTTGATAGAGGAGGCAAGAATATACAATGAATGAAAGGCAGTCTCTTCAATAAGTGGTGCTGGGAAAACTGGATAGCTACATGTAAAGGAATGAAATTAGAACACTCCCTGACACCACACACAAAAATAAACTCAAAATAGATTAAAGACCTAAATGTAAGGCCAGACACTATAAAACTCTTAGAGGAAAACATAGGCAGAACACTCTATGACATAAATCACAGCAAGAACCTTTTTGACCCACCTCCTAAAGAAATGGAAATAAAAACAAAAATAAACAAATGGGACCTAATGAAAGTCAAAAGCTTTTGCACAGCAAAGGAAACCATCAACAAGATGAAAAGACAACCCTCAGAATGGGAGAAAATATTTGCAAACAAAGCAACTGACAAAGGATTAATCTCCAAAATATACAAGCAGCTCATGCAACTCAATATCAAAAAAAACAAACAACCCAATCTAAAAATGGGCAGAAGACCTAGACATTTCTCCAAAGAAGATATACAGATTGCCAACAAACACATGAAAGGATGCTCAACATCACGAATCATTAGAGAAATGCAAATCAAAACTACAATGAGGTATCACCTCACACCGGTCAAAATGGCCACCATCAAAAAAATCTATAAACACTAAATGCTGGAGAGGGTGTGGAGAAGAGGGAACCCTCTTGCACTGCTGGTGGGAATGTAAATTGATACAGCCACTATGGAGAACATCATGGAGGTTCCTCAAAAAACTAAAAATAGAACTACCATATGACCCAGTAATCCCACTAGTGGGCATATACCCTGAGAAAACCATAACTCAAAAAGCGTCATGTACCACGATGTTCATTGCGGCTCTATTTACTATAGCCAGGACATGGAAGCAAGCTAAGTGTCCATTGACATATGAATGGATAAAGAAGATGTGGCAGATATGTACAATGGAATATTCCTCAGTCATAAAAAGAAACGAAATTGAGTTATTTGTAGTTTGGTGGATGGACCTAGAGACTGTCTTACAGAGTGAAGTAAGTCAGAAAGAGAAAAACAAATACCGTATGCTAACACATATATATGGAATCTGAAAAAAAAATGCTTCTGAAGAACCTAGGGGCAGGACAGGTGACAGACTCAGACATAGAGAATGGACTTGAGGACACGGGGAGGGGGAAAGGTAAGCTGGGACAAAGTGAGAGTGGCATGGACATATATACACTACCAAATATAAAATAGATAGCTAGTGGGAAGCAGCTGCGTAGCACAGGGAGATCAGCTCTGTGGTGCTTTGTGTCCACCTAGAGGGGTGGGATAGGGAGGGTTGGAGGGAGATGCAAGAGGGAGGAGATATGGGGATGTATGTCTATGTATAGCTGATTCACTTTGTTATACAACAGAAACTAACACACCATTGTAAAGCAATTATACTCCAGTAATGATGTTAAAAAAATAAAATCCTGTAGTACTCTTAAGCTTAAGAAAAAAAATTTCCCAACAATCCCTTCAAGACAAACTGGTTTTAAAATATGTCTAGGTTACTAAGTTAACTAGACATAGTTACTTTATGTCAGTCTTTTTAAATGATGGGAAAACTGGTTATCTTCTAAAAATGATGCATTTACTTTTAGAAATTTTGATCTATAAAACTTCTTTTAAACAAGAATTATGTAACATATCCATTTGTCCAATATGTCCACTCCAAATTTTTGGCAATAAAGCCAATTTATCTCATTTAACGCTCACATATTCTCTTCTGTATGGCAAGAGGACCTGCATTCAGCTTACTAACAATGGTGTAAAACAATTAAAGTACCATTAATAACAGTCCTATGGATTGAGAATAAATTTCTTGAATACTCCTGTTGAAACTGTCATCTGATTCTTCAAAATCACTTACAAACCCAGACTCTGAAAATAGTAGCAGAGCTCATGTTCTATATAAGCAGCGATGTCTGGTGTATACACAGAGACCCTGTAGCTTTGCTCTTGGCCAGAGATTTAAAGGCCCAAGTAGTTCAGGAGAAGTCACATAATATCCTACATAATTCCCAAGAGATATCTCCAAATTATGAGAAGGTATGATCCTTCTAGTACTGGCAACAAGGCAGAAGCTGTATTTAAATCCCTGCCTTGGGACTTCCCTGGTGGCGCAGTGGTTAAGAATCCGCCTACCAGTGCAGGGGACATGAGTTCAAGCCCTAGTCCGAAAGATCCCACATGCCGCGGAGCAAGTAAGCCCGTGTGCCACAACTACTGAGCCTGCACTTTAGAGCCCACAAGCCACAACTACTGAGCCCGCGTGTTGCAACTACTGAAGCCTGTGCACCTAGAGCCGGTGCTCTGCAACAAGAGAAGTCATCGCAGTAAGAAGCCTGACCACCTCAACAAAGAGTAGACCCCGCTTGCCGCAACTAGAAAAAGCCCACGCATGGCAACGAAGACCCAACACAGCTAAAAATAAATAAAATTTTTTAAAAATAAAAATAAATAAATCCCTGCCTTGTTCCCAGTGTGGCGTATAGGCTTTGCAATGGATTAAAGGAAACTGGCCCTCTTTAGGTGCAGGTCTGATAGAGAGGGCTACCAAGGACACAGGACAAGATTTGCCTTTATAAAAATGGGAGTATCTTCATTCTGGATCTGTTCAAAAGGGATCAAAATCACCTAAGTGCAGAAAGGAAAAATGTCACAAAAGTTCAGATTACACTGCTCAAGGTGATTAGAACCATTGTGGAGACAAGGTAACTTCTGAAGAGACCTCAACTTAGAGGATTTTCCTTCTAAAAGTGTAGTACAAAGGTGGCCAGAAACTACAGATATAGAGGCAGGTAAACCTAATATTGTAAATCTGGAAAGATGGATATAGAGATATCTCCTGAGATCTGATATTTTATGAAAAGATTTGGATGTAAAAACGTCCAGATAACTCTTTGCTTTGTTCCATAGTTAACTTAGAGTTTTTATTTATTTATTTAATTTAAAATTTTTTATTGAAATATAGTTGACTTGCAGTGTAGTGTTAGTTTCAGGTGTACAGCAAAGTGATTCAGTTATACATATATAAAGATAAATATATACTTTTTTTACATTCTTTTTCATTATTATAAGATATTGAATATATTTCCCTGTGCTATACAGTAGGTCCTTGTTGGTTATCTATTTTACATATAGTATAGCGTGTATACTTTAATCCCAAACTCTGGTTTTTAAATATGTTAATTTGGGGGACTCCAACAGTCTAACTCACAATTATAGCTGCCATTTTTCTTCATACCTTAGCTCTTAGTGAGATAAAAGATCTAAAATCCCAAATATAAACAGATTGCTCTTATACATTTTGTCTGATAAAGTTACATAATATAAAAATTGATATAAAATCTTTACTTTGAGACTTCACCAAGAAATGTTCAGGAAAATAACTTTTGTTGAGAAGCATACTTGAGGAATTTTCCCAGGCAGATGTTTAGAAACATTTTTATTACAGAAAATTTCTAACACATGCAATGTAAACACAGTAGTGTAATGAGGCCTTTTGCAACCACCCACCAGAAGCAACCACAGTTCTGATTACTTAAGAGCAATCTCTTAAATGTCCAGAATCTCCTTTGGAAAAAGATAGAGGAGTGACTTCAAGGATTATGATGAATGCAATTTTACAAATTCCTCTGTTTATTGTTTGCTCATACCTTTTGTTTTGCCGACCATTGTACCAACACATTATATAATACATGACATGTGTATTTTGAAAAATGTAAATGAAAGGAAGAAATATATGTGGAAACAGTAAAAGTAGAATGTAAGCTTATGGAGAGTGGCAATAAAAAGAGAGAGAGAAAGTTGAGTAAAGTTAATCCCAATATTCACTCACTTTTGGTCGTATCACCTATGGTGTCGATGTATACATTATACCCTTGCTCTTCAAAATATGTCTTTGGGCCAGCAGCAGACCTTCAGGCTCTACTGCACAACTATTGAATCAGAATCTGCATTTTAACAAGATGCAAAGGTGATTCAGATGAACATTCCATTTTGAGGAACACTGCTCTAGATCACAATGTGATGAAGTAATGGTATGGCTTGCCAAAGAAGAAAAAAATGGAAACTCTCTAAAACAAGACAGAACGGGGAATCAGCTATGCAATATAAAGAAATTTCTGTTGGTTCTGTAACTGTGGAATGCATCAATTATTTTATAAAGCTAGAAAGAAAAATAAAAATAAATTTTAAGTACTATTTCCTGTTTGGGGGGAAGGAGGTCAGCATAAAATGTGGGGAAAGATGCTATGATTGGCTCTTTTCAGTGCTTTTTCCGGTTCATCTTATGCCTTCTAGTAACCCTATAAGCTGTCACATAAGCTAATATTAAAAGCAACAAATTATACTTTTGTTTATTTCATTTGAATGATGATCATTAATATGTTATATACAATTGCTCTCAGATTTTATGTGTCCAATTAATATTACATAAAATGATACTTTTGTAAAGGAAACAGCTAAAGGAAGCAGATGTGGGGGTTGTTGAAATGCAGCTGTTATTAAAATTAAACAATTAGCAGTGATATTTTGGAATAATTTCTTATATATTGTATAATATAATTATAAAAGTGGTTTGTCAAGAGATCTAAATTTTCTTATACTGCCACTGCTTAGAGCTATGAACAAGAAAACATTGGACATAGATTTATAGGAAAGGATATAAAATATAAAAATGAGGAAACATTTTGTATAAATATATGAGACATTGAAAAGTAAGAGAGCCTCATTTTTTTTTTAATATAGCAAAGAAATATAAATGCATCTATATTATCCTGATTTTTTTTTTTTTTTTTTTGTCACTTGACCTCATAGCATTCCCTGTCCTGGAACAACACAGATGGTGGAGCTGTGATTTTTTTAATTTTTTTTTTTACATCTTTATTGGAGTATAATTGGTTTACAATGGTGTGTTAGTTTCTGCTTTATAACAAAGTGAATCAGTTATACATATACATATGCTCCCATATCTCTTCCCTCTTGCGTCTCCCTCCCTCCCACCCTCCCTATCCCACCCCTCAATGTGGTCACAAAGCACTGAGCTGATCTCCCTGTGCTATGCGGCTGCTTCCCACTAGCTATCTATTTTACGTGTGGTAGTGTATATATGTCCATGCCACACTCTCACTTTGTCACAGCTTACCCTTCCCCCTCCCGATATCCTCAAGTCCATTCTCTAGTAGGTCTGTGTCTTTATTCCTGTCGTACCCCTAGGTTCTTCATGACATGTTTTTGTCCTTAGATGACATTTTTCTTTTCTTAGATTCCATATATACGTTAGCATATGGTATTTGTCTTTCTCTTTCTGACTTCATTCTGTATGACAGACTCTAGGTCCACCCACCTCACTACAAATAACTCAATTCCGTTTCTTTTTATGGCTGAGCAATATTCCATTGTATATATGTGCCACATCTTCTTTATCCATTCATCCGATGATGGACACTTAGGTTGCATCCATCTCCTGGCTATTGTAAACAGAGCTGCAATGAACATTTTGCTACACGACTCTTTCTGAATTATGGTTTTCACAGGATATATGCCCAGTAGTGGGATTGCTGGGTCATATGGTAGTTCTATTTGTAGTTTTTTAAGGAACCTCCATACTGTTTTTAAGGAACCTCCAGTGCAAGAGTGTTCCCTTTTCTCCACACCCTCTCCAGCATTTATTGTTTCTAGATTTGTGGATGATGGCCATTCTGACCAGTGTGAGATATCTCATTGTAGTTTTGATTTGCATTTCTCTAATGATTAATGATGTTGAGCATGCTTTCATGTGTTTGTTGGCAGTCTGTATATCTTTGGAGAAATGTCTATCTAGGTCTTCTGCCCATTTTTGGATTGGGTTGTTTGTATTTTTGTTACTGAGCTGCATGAGCTGCTTGTAAATTTTGGAGATTAATCCTTTGTCAGTTGCTTCATTTGCAAATATTTTCTCCCATTCTGAGGGTTGTCTTTTCGTCTTGTTTATGGTTTCCTTTGCTGTGCAAAAGATTTGAAGTTTCATTAAGTCCCATTTGTTTATTTTTGTTTTTATTTCCATTTCTCTAGGAGGTGGGTCAAAAAGGATCTTGCTGTGATTTATGTCATAGAGTGTTCGACCTTTGTTTTCTTCTAAGAGTTTGATAGCTTCTGGCCTTACATTTAGGTCTTTAAGCCATTTTGGGCTTATTTTTGTGTATGGTGTTAAGGAGTGTTCTAATCTCATACTTTTACATATACCTGTCCAGTTTTCCCAGCACCACTTATTGAAGATGCTGTCCTTTCTCCACTGTACATTCCTGCCACCTTTATCAAAGATAAGGTGTCCATATGTGTGTGGGTTTATCTCTGGGCTTTCTATCCTGTTCCATTTATCTATCTTTCTGTTTTTGTGCCAGTACCATACTATCTGGATTACTGTAGCTTTGTAGTATAGTCTGAAGTCAGGGAGCCTGATTCCTCCAGCTCCGTTTTTCATTGTCAAGATTGCTTTGGCTATTCTGGGTCTTTGGTGTTTCCATACAGATTGTGATATTTTTTGTTCTAGTTCTGTGAAAAATGCAAGTGGTAGTTTGATAGGGATTGCATTGAATCTGTAGATTGCTTTGGGTAGTAGAGTCATTTTCACAATGTTGATTCTTCCAGTCCAAGAACATGGTATATCTCTCCATCTATTTGTATCATCTTTAATTTCTCTCATCAGTGTCTTATAATTTTCTGCATACAGGTCTTTTGTCTCCTTAGATAGGTTTATTCCTAGATATTTTATTCTTTTTGTTGCAGTGGTAAATGGGATTGTTTTCTTGATTTCACTTTCAGATTTTTCATCATTAGTGTATAGGAATGCCAGAGATTTCTGTGCATTCATTTTGTATCCTGCTACTTTACCAAATTCATTGATTAGCTCTAGTAGTTTTCTGGTAGCATCTTTTGGATTCTCTATGTATAGTATCATGTCATCTGCAAACACTGACAGCTTTACTTCTTTTCCGATTTGGATTCCTTTTATTTTTCTTCTCTGATAACTTCCAAAACTATGTTGAATAAGAGTGGTGAGAGTGGGCAACCTTGTCTTATTCCAGATCTTAGTGGAAATGGTTTCAGTTTTTCACCATTGAGGACAATGTTGGCTGTGGGTTTGTCATATATGGCCTTTATTATGTTGAGGAAAGTTCCCTCTATGCCTACTTTCTGCAGGGTTTTTATCATAAATGGGTGTTGAATTTTGTCGAAAGCTTTCTCTGCATCGATTGAGATGACCATATTGTTTTTCTCCTTCAATTTGTTAATATGGTTTATCACATTGATTGATTTGCGTATATTGAAGAATTCTGCATTCCTGGAATAAACCCCACTTGATCATGGTGTATGATCCTTTAAATGTGCTGTTGGATTCTGTTTGCTAGTATTTTGTTGAGGATTTTTGCATCTATGTTCATCAGTGATATTGGCCTATAGTTTTCTTTCTTTGTGAAATCCTTGTCTGATTTTGGTATCAGAGTGATGGTGGCCTTGTAGAATGAGTTTGGGGGTGTTCCTCTCTCTGCTATGTTTTGGAAGAGTTTGTGAAGGATAGGTGTTAGCTTTTCTCTAAATGTTTGATAGAATTTGCCTGTGAAGCCATCTGGTGCTGTGCTTTTGCTTGTTGGAAGATTTTTAATCACAGTTTCAATTTCAGTGCTTGTGATTGGCCTGTTCATATTTTCTATTTCTTCCTGATTCAGTCTTGGCAGGTTGTGTATTTCTAAGAATTTGTCCATTTCTTCCAGGTTGTCCATTTTATTAGCATAGAGTTGCTTGTAGTAATCTATCATGATCTTTTGTATTTCTGCAGTGTCAGTTGTTACTTGTCCTTTTTCATTTCTAATTCTATTGATTTGAGTCTTCTCCCTTTTTTTCTTGATGAGTCTGGCTAACGGTTTATCAATTTTGTTTATATTCTCAAAGAACCAGCTTTTAGTTTTATTGATCTTTGCTATTGTTTCCTTCATTTCTTTTTCATTTATTTCTGATCTGATTTTAATGATTTCTTTCCTTCTGCTAACTTTGGGGTTTTTTTGTTCTTCTTTCTCTAATTGCTTTAGGAGCAAGGTTAGGTTGTTTATTCGAGATGTTTCCTGTTTCTTAAGGTAGGATTGTATTGCTATAAACTTCCCTCTTAAACTGCTTTTGCTGCATCCCATAGGTTTTGGGTCGTCGTATTTCCATTGTCATTTGTTTCTAGTTATTTTTTGATTTCCTCTTTGATTTCTTTAGTGATCACTTCGTTACTAAGTAGTGTATTGTTTAGCCTCCATGTGTTTGTATTTTTTACAGATCTTTTCCTGTAATTGATATCTAGTCTCATAGTGTTGTGGTCGGAAAAGATACTTGATACAATTTCAATTTTCTTAAATTTACCAAATCTTGATTTGTGACCCAAGATGTGATCTGTCCTGGAGAATGTTCCATGAACACTTGAGAAGAATGTGTATTCTGTTGTTTTTGGTTGGAATGTCCTATAAATACCAATTAAGTCCATCTTGTTTAATGTATCATTTAAAGCTTGTGTTTCCTTATTTGTTTTCATTTTGGATGATCTGTCCATTGGTGAAAGTGGGGTGTTAAAGTCCCCTACTATGATTGTGTTACTGTCGATTTACCCTTTTATGGCTGTTATTATTTACCTTATGTATTGAGCTGCTCCTAGGTTGGGTGCATAAATATTTACTCTTATAACTTCTTCGTGGATCAATCCCTTCATCATTATGTAGTGTCCTTCTTTGTCTCTTGTAATAGTCTTTATTTTAAAGTCTATTTTGTCTGATATGAGAATTGCTACTCCAGCTCTCTTTTGGCTTCCATTTGCATGGAATATCTTTTTCCATCCCCTCACTTTCAGTCTGCATGTGTCTCCAGGTCTGAAGTGGGTCTCTTATAGACAGCATATATATGGGTGTTGTTTTTTTATCCATTCAGCCAGTCTGTGTCTTTTGGTGGGAGCATTTAATCCATTTACATTTAAGGTAATTATCGATATGTATGTTCCTATTTGTATTTTCTTAATTGTTATGGGTTTGTTATTGTAGGTCTTTTCCTTCTCTGGTGTTTCTTGCTTAGAAAAGATCCCTTAGCATTTGTTGTAAAACTGGTTTCATGATGCTGAATTCTGTCAGCTTTTGCTTGTCTATAAAGGCTTTAATTTCTCCATCAAATATGAATGAGATCATTGCTGGGTAGAGTAATCTTGGTTGTAGGTTTTTCTCCTTCATCACTTTAAATGTGTCCCGCCAGGCCCTTCTGGCTTGCAGAGTTTCTGCTGAAAGATCAGCTGTTAACCTTATGTAGATTCCCTTGTGTGTTATTTGTTGTTTTTCTCTTGCTTCTTTTAATATGTTTTCTTTGTATTTAATTTTTGACAGTTTGATTAATATGTGTCTTGGTGTGTTTCTCCTTGGATTTTTCCTGTATGGGACTCTCTGTGCTTCCTGGACTTGATTAACTATTTCCTTTCTCATATTAGGGAAGTTTTCAACTATAATCTCTTCAAATATTTTCTCAGTCCCTTTCTTTTTCTCTTCTTCTTCTGGAACCCCTATAATTCGAATGTTGGTGCATTTAATGTTGTCCCAGAGGTCTCTGAGACTGTCCTCAGTTCTTTTCATTCTTTTTTCTTTATTCTGCTCTGCAGTAGTTATTTCCACTATATTATCTTCCAGGTCACTTACCATTCTTCTGCCTCAGTTATTTTGCTATTGATCCCTTCTAGACTATTTTTAATTTCATTTATTGGGTTGTTCATCATTGCTTGTTTCATCTTTAGATCTTCTAGGTCCTTGTTAAATGTTTCTTGCATTTTCTCTATTCTATTTCCAAGTTTTTGGATCATCTTTGCTATCATTATTCTGAATTCTTTTTCAGGTAGACTGCCTGTTTCCTGTTCCTTTGTTAGGTCTGGTGGGTTTTTATCTTGCTCCTTCATTTGCTGTGTGTTTTTCTGTCTTCCCATTTTCCTTATCTTATTGTGTTTGGGGTTCCCATTTTGCAGGCTGCAGGTTCATAGTTTCTGTTGTTTTTGGTGTCTGTCCCCAGTGGCTAAAGTTGGTTTAGTGGGTTGTGTAGGCTTCCTGGTGGAGGGGACTAGTGCCTGTGTTCTGGTGGATGAGTCTGGATCTTGTCTTTCTGGTGGGAAGGTCCATGTCTGGTGGTGTGCTTTGGGGTATCTGTGGACTTATTATGATTTTAGGCAGCCTCTCTGCTAATGGGTGGGTTGTGTTCCTGTCTTGCTAGTTGTTTGGCATAGGGTGTCCAGCACTGTAGCTTGCTGGTCATTGAGTGAAGCTGGGTGTTGGTGTTGAGGTGGAGATCTCTGGGAGATTTTCGCCGTTTGATATTACGTGGAGCTGGGAGTTCTTTTGTGGGCCAGAGTCCTGAAGTTGGCTCTCTGACCTCAGAGGCACAGCACTGACTCCTGGCTGCAGCACTAAGAGCCTTTCATCCCCATGGCTCAGAATAAAAGGGAGAAAAAGTAGAAAGGAAAGAAAGAAAGAGAGAGAGAGAGAGAGAGAGAGAGAGAGAGAAAGAAAGAAAGAGAAAGAAAAAGAAAGAAAGAAAGAAAGAGAGAGGGAGAGAGAGAGGAAGGAAGGAAGGAAGAAAGGAAGGAAGGAAGAAAGAAAGAAAGAGGATAAAATAAAATAAGATATAATAATATAAAGTTATTAAAATGAAAAATAATTATTAACAATTTTTTTTTAAAAAGTAAAAAAAAAAAAACGGATAGAACCTTAGGACAAATGGTGAAAGCAAAGCTATACAGACAAAATCTCACACAGAAGCATACACATACACACTCACAAAAAGAGGAAATGGGGAAAAAAATCATAAATCTTGCTCTCAGAGTCCACCTCTTGAATTTGGGATGATTCGTTGTCTATTCAGGTATTCCACTGATGCAGGGTACATCAAGTTGATTGTGGAGCTTTAATCCGCTGCTTCTGAGGCTGTTGGGAGGGATTTCCTTTTCTCTTCTTTGTTCTCACAGCTCCCAGGGGCTCAGCTTTGGATTTGGCCCCGCCTCTGCGTGTAGGTCGATGGAGGGTGTCTGTTCTTCGCTCAGACAGGACGTGGTTAAAGGAGCCGCTGATTCTGGGGCTCTGGCTCACTCAGGCTGGGGGGAGGGATGGGTACGGAGTGCGGGGTGAGCCTGCAGTGGCAGAGGCCAGCATGACGTTGCACCAGCCTGAGGTGCGCCGTGCATTCTCCCGGGGAAATTGTCCCTGGATCCCGGGACCCTGGCAGTGGCGGGCTGCACAGGCTCCCCGGAAGGTAGGTGTGGAGAGTGACCTGTGCTCGCACACAGGCTTCTTGGTGGCTGGAGCGGCAGCCTTAGCGTCTCATGCACGTCTCTGTGGTCCACGCTGTTAGCCGCGGCTCACGCCTGTCTCTGGAGCTCCTTTAAGCAGCACTATTAATCCCATTTCGTGGCACACCAGGAAACAAAGAGGGAAGAAAAAGTCTCTTGCCTCTTCGGTAGGTCCAGACTTTTCCCCGGACTCCCTCCTGGCTAGCCGTGGTGCACTAACCCCTTCAGGCTGTGTTCATGCCGCTAACCCCAGTCCTCTCCCTGGGATCCGACCTCTGAAGTGCGAGCCTCAGCTCCCAGCCCCACCCACCCCGGCGGGTGAGCAGACAAGCCTGTCGGGCTGGTGAGTGCTGGTTGGCACCTGATCCTCTGTTCGGGAATCTCTCCACTTTGCCCTCTGCACCCCTGTTGCTGTGCTCTCCTCTGTGGCTCCAAAGCTTTCCCCCTCCGCCACCCGCAGTCTCTGCCCGTGGAGGGGCTTCCTAGTGTGTGGAAACCTTTCCTCCTTCACAGCTCCCTCCCACTGGTGCAGGTCCCATCCCTATTCTTTTGGCTCTGTTTATTCTTTTTTCTTTTGCCCTACCCATGTACGTGGGGAGTTTCTTGCCTTTTGGGATGTCTGAATTCTTCTGCCAGCGTTTAGTAGGTGTTCTGTAGGAGTTGTTCCATGTGTAGATGTATTTCTGGTGTATCTGTGGGGAGGAAGGTGATCTCCTTGTCTTACTCTTCTGCCATCTTCACCCTCTCCCTATCCTGACATATTTTGACTGAAAGGAGATCATTTCATCTTTTTCTCTAATATTTTTTTGACTGAAGTTGAATCTAATTTTCAAATGCAAAAATCTCAGAAATGACTTTAGTTAACAAAAATGAGATATTTCATAAGACACATGTTAATGGAAAGCCCTGTATCCTGTATGATTAATTTATAGTTAGATGGAGTTGAGAATTTTATATTCTTTCCCGCCTTTCCAAATGTTAGAAATTTTTCTTAGTGTCAAAACAGCCTAAATTACATAAATCTTTTTGTGGTAAAAATCTTAATTAGATAATTATTTTTCTAATTTCTGAACACAGTCATAAACATATAGTTTCAAAATAAGACATGTGACATTTATCTAGTTTTATACTTTACTAATGTTTATTTTATTTTTAAAATCAATAAGGTAAAGACATTCTTCTCTGGAAATAAGTAAAATGCAGTGGACCATGCAAATATCTACCCATCAAATACGTAAGATTCGATGTTATTTTCCAAGTGAAATCTTTGCATAGAGCACAATGGAGAAGCTGAACTTACATTAATTTCTTATCATTGATATATTTATAAATATTTTTTAAAATATTTAATACATGCTAGAATCAAATATTTTATGCATATTATGCAAAAGAAGTATTTTCATAAAAAGTATCATGTTTCATTTGAAATGAAATGCTAAGAATTCGAACAGCTTTCTCCCTCAACTATATTTAAGATCTTGTTAAAAGATATCTTAACCTTAGCCTGTTATCTTGATTTCTAAGCCATTAAAATTGCCCTCTTCTCATCAGCTACTTTAGACTTGAGAAATTTCAAATTAAATGAAAATATTATTAAATCCCTTTTCCACAGAGAACAAATAATCCCTAAGTGCATCATTTAATGATGAATCTGAATAATGCACAGTAAGTTTAAGTATTGATAAGTGAATTCACATCTTGAAGAAAGTATTCTCATTCAGGCTGAAATGAATTCTTCAGCTAAGTGAATAGCATTTTTCTCAATAGAAATTTCATTGAAAATATATATAGATAGGTAGATAGATATTTAAGTATTCAAAATGTTCACATGACTGTTCTCCTTCTTTACCAAAGATGACAACATTCTCATCTTAGGTATTCTTTAGCAATTATGTTCACCTCACAGTGTTCATGTTAAAATCATAGCTCAATACACTGTACTTCCTTTTAGGCATACCCAGATGGTTGTGAAATTGCTCTTCTCAATTGTACTTGTGGTTCAGAGAATTAAGATTATCTTTTAATAAAACTTAAATCTAAAGAAAAGATTAATATTGTAAAATGGCCTGATTTTTTAAATGGAGTATAAAAAAAAAAAGTGCTGTGACCTGCCCTTTTATTTCTGTATTTAACTTTTAAAATGTATTTCTGAAGTAGTTTTATTTCTGTTTACTCAAAACGAAATGGATTAAATGTGAAACTAACAAATATTTGCTTTTTAAAATTGGGTAAAGATTGGGAGAAGAGGCTTCCAGTGTATCTCGAGTAAATGAAATCTGTTACATTTTGAAAGAGAACTTCACAGAATTTAAAATTTTATATTTTATTTTCAGATGTAAAATATTTAAAGGAAGAAGATGCAAATCACAAGACTTTCACGGTCAGCAGCACACTGGACTTCCGAGTGGACCGAAGCGACGATGGCGTGGCGGTCATCTGCAGAGTAGACCATGAATCTCTCAATGCTACCCCTCAGGTGGCCATGCAGGTGCTAGAAATACACTGTAAGTAAATGCTACTCCATGACTCTTTATTTGGTGCCAAATCTCTGCATCTACATTTAAAATCATTTCAAAAATTTCCTGAAGTTACAGCAAATGTGCAGCAAAATCTATAGCCAAATGAAGTAAAACTGACCTCATTTGTATTCATCACATTCAAAGGAAAGGGGTCCTTGCTTGATTATCATTCCTGACAAGGAAGAAAAAGAAAGAAGATATCAGAAGGTTAAAACTCCTAATTATTTTCCAAATTTTGGCCAGGAAGAGCAGTAATTTTGGCCGAATCAGTGAGAAGTGGAAATCTGAAAAAGCCTTGATGAACTTTCTAAATGTAATGTTATTATACGCAAACGTGGCTTACCATCTGTTCTTTTAAAATTATACTATTTTTTTTTCTATTTTTTAAAATATGCTAAGTCTTTATGAACACTGGGGCATATCTATTATGTTTTCTTTATCAACATCATTATTGTTCACAAGTGATGAGAACATAAATTGGATGACTCCAGTGAGCCCGGGCAGTGCTGAATGCTTTGCTGGCATTATCTCAACTCATGTTATCTCATGTTAGGGCATCAGCATAATAGCCTGATGAATAGTTACTGCTCTCTTTACTTGCAATTTATGGATAAGGACACTGAAGATTATAGTGGTTGAGTCACTTGGCCAAGTTCACACAACTAGCAAATGGTCGACTTATAATCATGACGCTTTCATATTTAGCAATGTCCTTGGGATATAGCAGGTGATCTATAAATATTTATCAAAATGAAAATGAATGAATTGAAATATGTAACAAAGTTGAAAAGAGTAGAGTACAAAGAATTTTATTTCTGAATCCTATTACTTGTCTTTTTTCAATATTAGAGATTTTTTTTGTTGAGTTTGTTATCTGTGATAAATTATAGTTCAAGTTTAGATTTGTGTGTGTGATGCGAAATTACATTGAACCTTAAAATGTTAACTTTACATATTAGTCTTCTAATATGCCTCATTGTAGTCTGTTGTCATTTATTTATTCAACAAGAATGTATTGAGTACCTACTATGAAACAGGCATTCTTTTGGGCACTGGGGTTACAGAGGTGACCAAAAAAGGACAACTTTAACAAAACAAACTGAGATTGTCTCCAAGTGTCAAAATCACCACTACGACCAAAGCAACAAACTCCAGTTCGCTTATAATATCCACTCTAGGTAGGAGTGACTGAAAAGCAAAATTAGTAAATACAACATATAGGGGCTTCCCTGGTGGTGCAGTGGTTGAGAGTCCGGGAAGATCCCACATGCCATGGAGCGACTGGGCCCGTGAGCCATGGCCGCTGAGCCTGCGCATCTGGAGCTTGTGCTCCACAATGGGAGAGGCCACAACAGTGAGAGGCCAGCGTACCGCAATAAATAAATAAATAAATAAATAAATAAATAAATAAATACAACATATAGCATGCTATGTATTAAGTCTGTAGGAAAAAAATAAAGCAAGGCGGTGATAAGGAGTGAAGTTAGAATGGAAGTCAAGGATAGTGAATGTGTGTGTGTGTATTAACATATATATATAATGCATTTATATATAAATATATATTTTATCACATATAGTATCACATTAAATTATATCATTACATACTATATAATAATATTACATAATATATCATTTAAATATATCATAATGTTATATTTATATGAATATATTATATAATACATTATTTATACTTTAATATATTACATATAGAAAAATATATTTAAATAAAATAATATTTTAACTAAATTAATATGTTTAAATATTCGAACAAAATATATACATACAATTCACCGGGAAGAACAAGTACAAAGGCCCTGAGATAGGAACATGTGTGTTATTTTTATGTTTCTAGAAGCAGAAAGGGTATCAGTGAGACCAGGGTAGAGTGGAAAGTAGAGAGTATCATGAGAAAAGATCAGAGAAGTACCAGGAGTACCATTCTTTTCTTTTTACTTTTTAATAGAGAAAATATCATTATTTTTTAATTATTGTTTGTTATATTTTAATTATTCTTAGTTTAGTAGTTATTAAATTATTAAAATTTTAAGAATACTTTCAATTATATTAGATTAGTTTCATTAATTTCCTTCCTGTTCTTATTGAGGCAAATTTGAAGACAAACATATTTTAGAGCCCAAACTGAGATTATTTCCAAATTTCAACATTTATTTTCAGTGAGACCTTGCAACAATTACTGAAACTGCTTGAGCTTTGATTATAAACTAGAGAATTAATTTCTGTGAGGTCCAAACCAGACAAGTTTATGGCATTCAGTAAGCCTTCAATAAATATCAGCTGTCTTCTTTCTTAGTTGGTTTGATCTCGGGTGGCCTTGGCCTGCAGTGGCTTGAAGCAGGATTTTGGTTCCTGGCTAGAGATTGAGGTCAGTCAATGGCAGTGAGAGCGCTGAATCCTAGCCACCAGACCACCAGGGACTAGTGACCAGTGACAAGGCCCTGGCCCTTCAGCTGTGTAGAAATGAATTTCCACAGAGATGGAAAGTAGTGAAGCAAGTAAAGTATTTATTAGGAGGAAAAAGAGTACAGTACATGTGGATGAACACATGGGTGGACTCAGAGAGTCATGCCATCATGGTAGTTTGAATCACTTCTATGGGGCATTTCTTCTGGGTTTCCTTTGACCAGTCATCTTGTTTTGCCTAGTTCTGCGTCTGTATTTGGTATATCTCAGGGTCCTCCTGTGTGCATGCGCATCTCTTAGCCAAGATGGATTCTAGCGAAGAGGCCTATGGGTAGTTGACATCACTTACTATGGGTGGCACCCCCTCACTTTTTGACCTCCAGGGAGCCTTTCTGCACATGTGTAGTCGGGGAGGTCTCCTTGATTTCGAGTATGAGGAATATGTGGTCTTTTATCTGGGCAGGGCCCAGCCTCTTCTCTCGATTGTCCTGCTATTGATATTTTGGAGTTTCTGTCCACAGAGAACAAACTCCAGCTGCTGACCCTGGGGCCCATCTATCTCATGCCTCAGGTTCAGGCTGCTATAACAAAAACACCATAGACTGGGTGGTTTATGAGCAACAGAAATTTATTTCTCACTGCCTTGGGGGCCAAAAATTCAAGATCAAGGAGGAGGCACATTCAGTGTCTGGTGAGGACCCTCACTCTGGCTCATAGCTGACCATCTTCTATGTCCACATGCAGCAGAAGGGGCTAAGGAGTCTCTGCAATCTCCTTCGTTAGGGTACTAATCCCAGTTATGATCTTCCAAAGTCCTTACCTCCTAATATTATCACATTGGGGATTAGGTTTCAGCATATGAACTTTGGGGAAACATTAACATTCAGTCTATAGCAACATTTCTTTTCTATTTCTTTTTATTTAATCAATGTGTCTTTCAAATATGGAAAATTATGTAATTTGATGTGTCTAGAGGACCCAGATCACCAGCATTTTAATTTAAACTTTTTTTCACTTATATATAAAGCCAAATGAGACTGTTTAAAAATAATCTTTGATTACTAATTCAACTGTAATTTTCAATATATAATAAAAGAAAAATAATAAAAATCAAGTCATAAGGAATATTAAAGATCACCAGCCAGAGAGCCCCGGAAGCCTACCAGTAGTCTAGCAAAATTGTGTTTATTTAGTTTGCTATGGCACAGAAGACAACATACCAGATGAATCTCTGGGTGTAGGTAAGAAAGAGTTAGGAGAGACTTATTAGAGAATTTGGGTTTGTTCTAAATATTGTGAAGAGGGTTCTGAATTAGATGCTGTCAGGATTGGGGGCAATTCAGTGATGTGTATTTTGGTAACTTTTACCTACAAAGCACAAATATTAAAACAGAATTAGATTTGCTATTATAAAGATGTGTGGTTAATCATGCTAATTTATGTAGTTGCTGAACATCTTGGCCTGTGTCCCCTTTTAGACCTGGTTATGGAATAAACTTGCCTTTTCTTATTCCACCCCACAGGCATAGAGTGGCCTTATCTGATTATTGTTTAGATTCTAGAGAATCGTTTATATCTGTTCAGCCTATTTCAGCCTAGCTATAAGATGCCAGTTGTTAGCTTCCAAAGTCATTTTCACTTTCTCGGGAGTCCAAAATGGAACTATTATAAATATATACTTTCTGAGCATTTTTAGCTGTTCACCATATTTCAGTGTGCATTATTAAGCAAACTTCATGGAGGAAGACAATTTTTATAAAGCTTTACATGAAAAATGTTATACTTGATGGCCAATTAAAAATAACAACTCATTCTATCATGGTTTAATATGTAAATGGCTAGAAGGCAGAGACCAGATCTATATAAATTATTTTTCCTAGCATTTTAGCATACCATCATTCAAGTACGTGAAGTTAATTAAAACTAACTGATAATAATACTTAATGTTCCTTTAGGGATGCAGAACATTCCCCAGGGGTGAACTGAGGAATGGAAAGTGTAGAGGGACATTTAGTACCAGTTTGCATCAAAATTAGAACAAAGTGATCAAATTGGGTGTGGTCTTCATAAACACCTATGAATAGTGATAAAAGGATCTCAATATATATTTCCAGAGACAACAGATCATGGCTCCACATAAATGCACATTGCAGTATGTATGATATGGAAATTCCATGGATGCAGGTGGGGGAAAATAGAAAGAAGAATTGGAAAAGGAAAAAGGTGGTTAGTCTAGAATTTATGGGACATAAATTTAGGATTCCACATGATTTTGCAATGTTCTTATTATGAGTAACTGCAAAGACTGGCCCAAATAGAGGAACAGCTTTTTGGACCCCCAGAGCAGAAGAGATGCCATTGTTTTCTGTGGTGACTGACAAGAATAAGTATATATCCCTACAATAATGGGAAGTTATGACTACACCTGAAATAAAAATCCTGTGTTATTGTGGAAAGGCAAGTTTGATGAGAAATAAGACATAAGGGTTAAACACATAGTGCTAAGGAACATGATGAGAACAAATTGGAGGAGGAGTTATGTTTCTAGGGCTAAATGTTTTAAATCTGTTACCCTGTGATATACAGTTTAATAGGACTCAGCCTATACAATATATCACAGCAACATTCATTTCCTTATAAAATATTAATCTTAAATTTTAATGTCACTGTGATGGAAGAGAGTTTCTTTAAACTTGAAATTTAAGAAAATGTAGATTTTTCACTGTGAACCACAAATACTTGCAAATATCAAATAACAGGTAATAGCATACTTTGCACCTGAGCACTGGAAAAAGCTACTCTATTTTTTTTTTAGATGGAAATTCTAATTCATCTTCCTATTTTTATATAAATCCCTTTAAAAGAATAACTTTTTGTCTGATTTAAATTTTAGATGAACAGATTGTATAAGTCAGATTTTATTTGATTCTCAGTAAGAATATTGTATCTCCACTAACAGAAAGGACTATGTACAAAACACAGAAAAGAAGAAAATAAGTAAATATTCATTTTCTATGTGTGACATTGACAAAATTACATGAAAATCAACTGTTATTGAAAAGGAAAATACAAGAGACAGATTAGTAAAATATTTCAGAGTAATGAGTGTTCTGAGAAAGCATTTTGGTACTGTGGCACTGAACTGCCAGTAAGGATAAATAAGAACGCAAATTTTAAGTGTATATGTGTTGTAAGGTACATTTTATATATAATCATTAAATCATGAAATCTTATGCTATCAGTAATATTTGTTTAGTATTTCTTTTGTGCCATGCTTTGCCTATAAAATAAGTAACTATACATGCACATCATCAACTTTTAAAACAATACATAGTTAAAATAAGTTATAGAAGAGAACCTGCTTGTGAGCCTAAACAAATTCAGTGTAAGCAACTGGTAAGAAAAAAAAAGAAATGAAGAGAGGGAGTGACTTTGGAAGCTGCAGTGTTGAAATTGTGTGTTTTAGATGAGATCAATTAAGTTAATGACTATAAATGAGAAATGCATTATATACGTTTAATAATCAGAACGCTCCTGGATTCATTACTATAATAATATAAAGAGTTAAATGGTCAGTTTACAGTCCCGATCTTTGCCGTCTTGAGGCTTTTATTTCCATTCTAGTTAGTGTGCAAATAAATAATACAATTAATCCAGTCTCTCTTTAACATATTATGTTAAAAAATGTATTTCTAAAAAGATTCCTTTCTTGTTTTGCTCTTTTAGACGGAATTACTTTGTGCCTAGAGGAACTGAATTCTTGACTATACATGTCTACTACTTTTCTGGACCATCTTATGTACTTTATCAGTCTACCTTTGGTTCTACTTGTTTCAATAAAATAGAGTAAAAAATAAAATTCTGTGTATAACAGAAGAGATTCAATACAGATGGGTTTGGAGGCTTCTTATTATGTTGTTTATAACTTCATTTCCACTATAGATATACATGATACAGAACAGAAATATTTTCAAATGTAGGCAGAGATTCTTAATTAAGTGCAGATTTTGGCATTTGTCCATTTTAATTTATAAAAGATAATTAATTCCCACCTACTCAATCCTCCCTACACAAACCTGCATACCTCTTTAGCCCAGGTCAGCGTCTTCTAAATTGTCCTGTGTTAGTTGTATCAACTATGCTTCCACTACTTTTCTATTTATTATAGAAAGCACTTGATTAAAATTTTCAGGCCATATGTTTCAGGCCATATTACACATAAAGGTGAATGTTACAAGTTGCATTTTAAAATAACATATCTCACTCATCTGGCATCTCATTTGTAAAATGCTGATTTTCTAATTATTTTGTCTACCACAAATTTTCTATGGTCCAGAGGTACAGAATATAAAAGGAACCAGGAAAGGTGAAATGAAAACTATCTTTAGATTAAATTTTCCAAATTAAAATAAATGGTTCTTTTAGGTAACAAAATGCCACATTTATATATGAGGATGCCTTGGAAGTATTTTTAATAGAGCCCAAAATATTTTGCAAAGCTCGTGAAATGTGTACATGCTAGAATCATGAAGTGATCTATGTCGCTTCACAAAAAATACATTTAACTACATTAAGAAAGGTGGCCTAATGTACAACCTCTACTTGAGATCCCAACCTCTATTTTTCAACTTTTTCAAGGAAGATACATTCATTTATTATATTACCCATAGTAATGTATTACTGGACATGTTGGTCATGAGTTAATTTGTCTTCTTTTATATATGATAAGAATATTTTATTTAGTCCCTGCAGTATCAAAATATTAAAAGTAATTGGATCACCAAATATTTTAAGTGATCTAAGGGCAGAGATTCAAAATGTTACTGTAAAGTTTGTATTATTAATAGAAATAACATTTTTTGTGTTATTAAAGCCCAGTGAAGAGGAGTGTATATGTTTGTGAGTAGATTCTCATTTAAAAATTAAGAAATTCATAGATTAAAATAATATACTCTCAAGTGGTCTTTCTTAATCAAGTTTATAAAATATGTATTTATGAAACTTTTTAGAAGTTTTAACATTATTTTAAGCATGCAAATTAATTTCACAAAAAGACAGTCAAAAATAGTCCCCAAATGATGTGATCTATATATAGTACAGATGTCAATGTACCTTTTGAAGATAATTTTGAGTCATTTTAATAGAGAATAAAAATTGGATAATCAAATGAGACAAATGATTTTGGCAAGTAAAACCTAATATTGAGAAAATAAATTATTACTATCTAGTATTTTAAACTTTCAATTTAAAAACTAATTCCATTTTATAAATCTATTTTTAAAAGATAGTTAAAAGCTGATTTTTTTCAAAGAGACTGCATATTTAATGTCCCAATACTTTCAGATTGTTCTAGTTTTACTTTCTGAATGAACTATAATACACACACACACACACATTTTTCTAAGAGAAAAACATATGGTTAGAAAACTACTGTAATCAATTGATATATCAAACTTTATTGTATTAGCTCTTAATATATCAGCAAAGATTGTCTTTACTGTTTACAATCTGGGTTCAATAGACTTTTTTTTTTAATCAATAGGGTTTATTTTTTAGAGCAGTTTTTAGTTAACAGAAAAATTGATCAGAAAGCACAGAGGTCCCAAATACACTCTTATCCCACTCCCTCACAGTTTCTCCTATTATTAACATTTTGCATTATTGTGGTATATCTTTTACAATTGATGAACTAATATTGATAGATTATTGTTAACTAAAATTTATAATTTACATTAGAGTTCACTCTTTATGTTGTATAGTTCTTGACCAATGTATAATGTCATGTAGCCATAGTTACAATATCATACAAAATAATTTCACTGCCCTTAAACCCCTGTGCTTTACTTCTTGATTGCTCCTTTCCTCCCTGCAATTTCCTGACAAACATTGGTCTTTTAATTGGCTGTACAGTTTTGCCTTTTCTAGAATGTCATATAGTTGGCATTATATAGGATGTAACCTTTTCAGACAGTCCACTTTCATTTAGCAATATGCATTTAAGATTCCAATATGTCTTTCTGTGGCGTATAGCACATTTCTTTTTATTGCTGTATACTATTTCACTGTCTGCATGTACCAATGTGTGTTTATCCATTCCCCTACTAAAGGATATCTTAGTTACTTCTAAATTCTGGCAATTATGAAAACAACTACTATAAATATTCATGCACAGGTTTTTGTGTAAGTGTAAGTTTTCAGCTCCTTCAAGTAAAAAAGTCATTTGAATTTTAATTAAACCACATTTTAGCAAAAGACAGATAAAGTGACCATAAAAAGAAATATGTTCACCTTACACTATATATCTTATTATGGGAAGACCATGTTTAGTTTGTAAGAAACTGCAAACTGTCCTCTAGGGTGGCTGAATCATTCTGCA